>NW_004955450.1:13822375-13823958 GCF_000276665.1 Chinchilla lanigera | reverse complement strand
TGCATGGTCTATTAGCACTACCACAGGAAACAAAGGGAACTTGCACAGTGGGCAATCCCAGAGGGTCATGAAGAGAATGGTCTTCATTTCTTCACTAAATCTCATTGATAACTGGTTCAATGAGTGAAGATTTGCACTGCAAACCTGGGAAGGCCAGAAGGGAGGAAGTCCAATCTAACAAGCCCACCTTGCACTTGGTAAGCACAGATCTGCTGGGATCCAAGTTCCCATGGAAAGCCAACAGCATTCCAGGGAAGCCTCAGGGGTTCTGGTGCATTTGCGGGGAAGGCCAGATAGATAAACAGGAAAACACCTACTCGTTCTGTTGAAGTAGTACCAGGAGATGATGATAAGGATTGAAAGGACCACGGATCCCATATCAACCCCCAGCCCCCCAGGGGTTCAAGAAACAGAAAACCACTGTTCTTGTGGACCGTCCTGAATTTCTCTGAGAGCCACATGGGGACGTGAAGCTGGGACGCAGGCATCAGCAACCTCGACCCAGGGTTTAGTTGTGCTTAAGCAGCATACATAGTACAGTGTGGAAAGAGTTTGAATTTTCCGTTTGACACATCTGGGTTCAAAGGCGGGCTCTGCCCTCACACCTGGCAGAGAGCAGACCCTCCCTGAGCTCAGCATCCTCTCCTGTGGAACAGGTACAAATGCTGCCCATCTCACAGACTCGCTGTGACAATTTAATGAGGTAATGGACGAGCTTCCGCAGAGTGTGTGCTTCCTACCTGTCCGTCTCCTGCTCTTCCCATCTCTTCTTCATGTTTTCTTGTTTTGTCTGCTCTTGTCTCTGCTATTGGTTTGGGCTCACATAAGTACAAAAATAGAATCTCACAAAAAGTCCTTACGTATTATTTGAATCTTTACACATCAGGCAACTTAACTGTGGACAGAATAGATAATTTGAAGTAGCTAATTACAGGCAATTTCTTCTCACAGTCAACATGAACTTCAAATCTGCTAGTCCCAGAACATATCTGCCTTCCCACCTACAAAGCTACCCAGAAAAACAAACTCAGGAGACCTAAATAAAAATACACTGATATTCTGTGGTAATTATTAAGTGAATTATGATATAACCACTGAGGACTGTATATGTAGCCACTGCAAATAATATTTTTGAACGGTTTGTAATCATATGAGAAATGTAGAATTTCTATTTGAGGCAAAAGGTAGACTGCAAATGGGTACATATATATATATGTTAAATGTACATATATACATATGTTAAAAGTGGTCATTTTCTAGGATTTTTTTACTGTTTTCTATACCAAAATCAACATGTATTTTGTCTATAATCAGAAAGAGATTAAGGATGCCCTTAAAAAATAGTTCACAGTATACAAAGTGTGATAGAAAATGTAATAGCTACCTAAATTTTTAAAACATTTATTATCAATGAAAGTCATATTGCTCTGAACCCCTCCACATCCTCCCTTTCACTCTGAACACACTTCTCCTGTTCTTGCTGCTTCTGAAGCAGCGCTACAGGCCCTCTTTCATGGATGTCTTTGGTTGTGCTGTTGTAGCCGCCTTAATGTCCAGAATTGATTCAAAACATTTACCTTTCA
>NW_004955450.1:13820059-13822205 GCF_000276665.1 Chinchilla lanigera | reverse complement strand
ACGAGATTGCTGGACATGAGAGATTGGGGTCAATGGCTCTACAGCCATAGTGGTGAACCTATGGCATGTATGTTACTTGCTTTTCTTTTAAAACATGACAATATGTCTTTTACTGTAGTAACTTTTTTTGTTGTTGTTTTGTTTTTTTCCGGTACCTGGAATCGAACTCATGCCTTGCTCTTGCCAGGCAGGCGCTGTGCCGCTGAGCTACATCTTCAGCCCCTGTAGTAAATTTTTTAGTTTAAACAGTCACCATATTTTTTTTTTGTCACCCCTTGTGGTAATGACACAGCTCCTACAAGCTGTCAGGAACAATCAGCCCCAACACAAGTAGCTATGTCACGCTGTTTTTATAGAGGTGAGTCGCGGCCAGTGGACTGTCAGGTCACACACACAAGGCAAGCCACAAGGGCTGGGACCTTCACACAGGAGTGCTTCAGGGGGATACATCTAGTGCTAATGGTCCCCAAAGGACCCCACTGTGAGCTCACACTGAGTGCCTCAGTGAAGGGATCCGCCAACCTTAACATAAAGGGACAAGGTGACAGCAATACAGAGGCTTCTCCTGTAGCCCTTACATTTCAACATGATTTTTACGGAGTAAGAGAATTTTAGATCTGGCTCACCTAGATGAGATAGCTGCCCCCTTTCCCAGCTAAAGAAAATGAGGGAAAAGAAAGCTTCTGAAGTTCAATCCATGGTCTCTCTGGTAGTCAGAGAAAGAACATGGCACATAAATGATTTCTCCAGACACACCAGCCAGTTCTCTTGCACTTACACATGAGCCCCATTGCCCACCTTGAGAACTAAGCATTCTATTACCAGCTCCCAGCTCCTTACAGGTCTTCAAGACAAAACCAGAAACAAAGCCATGATCACTGGGGAACTTGGCAGAGTGCAGGACGGATGAATGCTCCATTTAATAGAGTCAGTGCAGGTCTTCCCAGCCACGTGTCACTCTGCACACCGCAGAGCAAGTCAAAAGGTATGTGGACCTGATGGAGAATGCGTGCTAAGTCAATGAATAAAGGAACCAACGTTGAAGACTGTAAGGGGCAAAAGAAATGCACAGTGACACAATGTGATTGCTCTCCATTCATTTCAGTGGAATGTGACCAAACTTCTACTACCATCTTCAAGTTAATGATCTGTGTATTCCCCCACTTACTTGCGTGTGTAAACATCTGTGTGTCACACGTGTTAGTGCGAGGACACCAAGCCACAGAAGGCTACCCAGGAGTGAAACAGCCAAAAAGCTTACGCCCAGCAGAGAAAACCAAGATCAGTTTTCCAGGAGACACCAGCTGGCCACGGTAGGTAACATCACAAGAGGAGTTTTGTGACAGAAAGGAGAAGCTCTCACACCTGTTCAGAGGCAAGCAGCATCCCAGAAGCCTGAAATTCCTGCCAAAACTCTATCCCATATAACACACAGAAGGTTCTGGGATCTAGCAAATCAGACAAAATGAGAAAGCAGCACCAAAAACGAAGGCATAGATATGAGTATTACCTTCCAATAAAAATATTTCTAGATGTATGCCTCTAATTGGAGAGGCAGAAATGTTGAGGGAAGAGATGAGAAATTGGAACCAGGTGTGTGTAGACTAAGCACACGGGTGACCTGAAAGCCATGGGTAGTTGGACAGGGAGAAGTCGCAGCTTCCATCTTGTTCTGGGCCAAAGCTGGCTTCCGTAGGGCTTGTCCTAGGACATCTGGTGACATCGCACCTCAAGATCACATTGCAGCTGTTGGCAAACATTCATAAGGAACCACAGTGAGCTCGCTACTGTCATTTCTTTCTCCTGTGGAGAGACCGAGCTTAGCTACAATGAAATGACCTGCTCCGAGTATCCCAGCAAGTAAGTGACAGAGGCATCTGATTCAGTTTGTCAGGTTCCTGAAGCTCAGCTCAACAAACTGCCTGGAAATCCAAAGACCACGAGAATCCAAAAAGCGCAAGACCTTATAATCAGAGAGTTCATCCCCTGAGGGTACAGGTGTCTTTGCATCAGTGGGACAGCCAGTCAGTCGGCCCACTGGCTCTGGGCAACCATTCTCACTCCTAAACACTTGCAGCTTGCACTCTTAACTTCCATAGTTCCTTGGAAATAAGACCTAACTGGAAAATAAGCCCTAGCATGATTT
>NW_004955450.1:13811481-13819169 GCF_000276665.1 Chinchilla lanigera | reverse complement strand
CTGGACATGAGAGATTGGGGTCAATGGCTCTACAGCCATAGTGGTGAACCTATGGCATGTATGTTACTTGCTTTTCTTTTAAAACAAAAGACGTTAATGTGTCAGTTGTTTTTTTCTAAACCATAACCTCTGTATTCAGGTTTAATTGCAGTGTTGGCACTTTGTGATAAATAAGTGGGTTGGGGTTGTAGCTTGGGTGCTGGTCTCTAACAGGTTCACTTCTGCTGTTCTGCAGGAACAGAGTAGCAAGAAATTCAGGCCAGAATTCGGGATTCAGAGAGTTATGACAATGTTCTGGAAGAAGATGACATGACTGTATTTGAATAAATGTAGATTTTTGTACAAGAATAAATGTAATTTTTACACATGGAATACATGAATAAGTGTAAACTGCTGTACATGCAAAAAAAAAAGACAGCACCTGAAAATAAGTCCTATTGTGTCTTTTAGAGCAAAATGTAACACAAGACCCCAATCTCACTTTCAGGGAAATACGGTATGTATCAACAGGTGCTTTTCCTGGCTTTGTGTACAAAGGTTCATCACAACTCTAAAGGCACGGGCACATCTGCTGCCTTTTCTGATCCTCAAGCCCTTAATTATCAGCCGTTTCTGGGAAGCAGATAACATTCGTGTGTGCTGAGACCCCTGTGCTCCAGCTCACCCAGAAGGCTGGGAATGGAGGGTCAGCAGAAGCTAAAAACAGAAAATTTGTGGTTCTTCCTGCCTCATCAGGTGTCACAGTTTTTCCTAAGATCAAGAGAGACCTAAATAAAGAGGTCTTTCTTCAATGACAAGATGAGCAGGGGCTGGACTTGGGGGGTCGCTCGTATGCTCTTAAATCCCTACCCACATTTGTTCTTGCTAGGCTGGTGCTGTGCCCCGGGTGAGCTTACGTGGACAAGCGCTGTCCCCTGAGCAGTTACATTCCATTTCTCCACCTGTAGTGCAGTCCTCCCAAATTCTGAACCAGTAATACCTAAATTAACACTTCTTTCTGCATCATAGTTGTGGGTTAGACAGAGAGTTCCTGTCATAGGTGAAAGAAATCTGGAAGCTGAGAGAACAATTTTTGGAAAGTCAGGAGAGAAACAGAGGCATATCAGAAAAATGCAGTTATTCCAAGTGACTGCAGGGCATTCTCCAAGAAGCACCAAAAAGAATTCCAAGTGTCCATCAATCCTAGAGAATCTGGCACTGTTTATTACATACACACATGAAAATAGCCCACTGCACTCCACGAATGTGTACTACTTCTATGTTTAAAAAGAAGGCCATGTACTTGTGCACAGCAAACAATCTTTTCAATGACAAAGAACTTTGCTCACATTGCCCCGGACTTGTCCTTCTACCCCACTCCTGGGGTCCCATTATGCCCTGCACCAGCATGGTGCAGAACACACAGTTTCACTCTCTCCACCTTCCTGCCCCTTTTGTAGAGGGAAATAGCTCTCTGTGTCAGTGCCATGCCCTGGTTGAGTGTTGTCACTGAAACCTGGTTGTGGGTATAACGCTGGCTACCATCTGCGGGAAAGACAGTCTTATCTCCCCCACAGCTGCACCCAGTCCCCCCTATTCCCAGAGCATTCCTGTGATCATAGCTGCTACACCTCCTGTCAGGTCCTTTAGCTAACTCCTTCCTTTGATCAGCTGTCTGCATCCTCCTAGACCAAGGCCAGGATTGCCGGCTTTCAAAATGTCTCCCCTTTCTTTCTCTTTTTTTCCTCTGTAGAAATTTTACCCAAAATGAATGCCATCCCAAAATCCAATATGTAAAGTTGATTAGAGACCTAGGTGTCCCACCAATTCCCTGCCTGGGACAATGCTGGGGTCCTATGGACCACTTCACAGAGGAAACCCAGGAATGAGAGTGAAGTTCATGAAAATAAAAGAAGGGACACAAAGCATTTCCAACTGATTCTTGGTCGTAGTGGGCAGGTGAATGTTAAATTTGTCCTTCTCACTTCTGTTAAACGACAGAAGTTAGTATCTTCCACCTAAAGCAATCCCCACAACTACTCTCTGCAGTTTATGGAATTTTTTATGGCTCACAAATGAAGAAGTGAAGCCTGGACAGGTTAAGTAACTCACCAAAGGCGACATAGGCTTAAGTATTAGAACCCCGACTTTTGCCCAAGAACAGGCTCCAAAACCTTCACCATCAATAGATGCTGGGTGGCATCTGGTGCCACTGTCAAATGCCACCAAGTGGAGCTTGCTTAAGAGTGGACCCTCGTGGGGCTGAGGATTTAGCTCAGCGGCACAGTGCCTGCTTGGCAAGCGCGAGGTTGTGAGTTTGATTCCCAGTACTGGAAAAAAAAAAAAAAAGAGTGGACCCTCTAGCCCACTGGCAGGGTAGTTCCACACCTGGAGGAGAAACTTGGCAGACACAGAGACTGAAGAAGGTTTTATTTTGTTAAGACTAAGCATTTTGATTACTGTTGCCTGGGAGGTTCCTGAGAACCTTGACAAAGAGACAAGAATTATACCAGAAGGACTCAGGACCTGGCAAACTGAACAGTGGCTACTAATATTTACACTGCGCCCAACACTGGAAAGACACGCGGATGCCAGGCTTTCCCCCCGCCCCCATAGCAGCCTTCTGGACCCCACAGGAAGAAGAACGGGAGTGGGGATGGGGAAAAAAGCAGAAGGAAAGGCAGGGAGAACAAGGAGTGAAACGCCTGTGAGAATTGGAATTTTTCAAAGGAAGTGCACGTCCACTGATACTTCTTGTACCATCTTCTATTTCCCCAGTACTTTTGGTTTTAGATTTGTGCCATCATGATAATACCGGGAGGGCAAATATAAAGCCCGGCTTGGGGCTGGGGATTTAGCTCAGCGGCAAAGCGCCTGCCTGGCAAGCGCAAGGTCGTGAGTTCGGTTCCCGGTACCGGAGAAAAACCAAAAAAAAAAATAAAATAAAATAAAGCCCGGCTTTCCACCAAAGGAATAAGTGAACTTAGAGAGGCCGTCTTACCCAAAGTTAGAGACCTAGTTGGATGTTGGGCCCAAAGTAGTATCCTGACCTCCAGACTCCTGGCACAGGGCTTGTCCAACTACACAGGGGGCCGTGTGGGATGCAAAACAGACACTTCCCATGCTACCTGGAGTGACTGCCTGAAAAGGTCAACACGGTAACAGAGGCTCGCTTCTCTCGCCCACAGCCGCCTCACCACCATTCACGTCTCAGAGCCCAGCTATGCTCACTGGAACTATGACAGAGGACGAAGACAAAGAAGTTATAGTTGCCAAGTGTCTCAAATGGGCTGCAGTGACAAAAATCATAGAATTAGAAGCGCCCAACACTTCTGCTCAAAATCCAGCCCTTGCTTTAATGACATCTCTCCAGGCTGGAGAATCAGCAGAAACAAGAGTTTGGTAAAAATCACTGTTCGCCTACATCTCAGCAGTTATGTCTCTTAAATGTCAACCTGCTAGGGATTATTAAGAAAATCTTTCTCCCTTCATCACAAGTCTTGAAGCTATTGAGTTTCTCAACTTCTGGCTGGACCCAGAAATTTGTACCGTTCCGCAGATGTAAATTTCTTTTTCTCTTATCTGCAGGGTTTGAACAATTTTGAGTTACTCATTATTAAAGACACCCAGGTTTTTTACCCATATGTTTATAAACCTGTAGAGCTTTGGAGAATAGGGATAATTCGACTAGGACTTTAGATTTTGATGAAGAACCTTTTCTTCAACCAGAGTCCTAAATCCTTTAGTCCTGCAATTTTCCCATGGGACCACTAGGAGGTGAGACTGTGGTACCACTCAGCACCAGCCACACTGGGTACAGGCCCTACCCTGCACTTTCTGTACTAAAAAAGCAACTCTGCTAGCCTGGTGTGGGGGCATACCCCTGTAATCCCAACACTCTGCGAGGCTGAGGCAAGCAGATGGTAAGTTCAAGCCCAGCCTGGTTTCACCACTCCTGAGCTAAGTCCTTTATCATCTGTGGCACTCAACATCAGATCTTTAACGGGATATTCAGGGCCTTCCAGGGTGCTGCCAGTCCCACTACGTACACTCCCATGTCCTCATCCTGGGTCCTCACTAGTGTCTAGGCTTCTAAATGCACAATTACAACAACAAAAAGTCCCAACGTTTCCTGTTTCCAGCGTCTGTTCCCCTCTTTGAACATTTCTGGATATCCTTCTATGTCCACCCATCCTTTAGGGCACCTCTACGCCGTGTGGAAGCTGTTGCTCAGACAAACTCCGCCAAAGGAACTTAAAAGCCCAGAGTACCACGAAGATTCATGAATACAGTTAAGCGTTACTTCCTGTAGACAACTTGTAAAACACAGATCAGCAAAAGGAATTTTTAAAATACCCCGCACTCGGAGGTAGCGAGCTACCTGATGGCATGAGTGTATCACGTATTAATCCTGCTATTTCTCAGATCTACAAGTGCCTGCGTGTTAATAAGAACTCAGCCACATAACTGCCTTACCCACTAACTAGCTCTTCAACATCTTTCCAGGTCATTAGATAACACATGAACCGCTTCACGACGCCCAGGAGTCAGTGCAGTGTGCAGGAAGGTGAGCCAGCCTTGAAGTCACAGCACTGAGCCTCCGTCTTGGTTCTGGCAGGACTAGCTGTGTTCGGCCAAGTTATTGAACCTCTCGGAGCCTCCACCTATAAAACAGTGTCATGCTTAATTCCCCAAAACTCTTGATAGGCTGGAAGAGATGATTTATGTGTTTGTGTCAGCTTAGACTCTGCCTGGAAGTGACCTCTCAAAAATCATTCATTTCTTTCCACTCACTCCCCGGGATTTTACTTTTTTTGGCAGTGCTGTGGATTGAACACCGGGCCTTGCACATGCCTGGCAGAACTCCGCCTCTGAGGCGCCAGCCCACTTCTGACCCTCCCACTGCTCTGTGCTCGCTGGGCCCCATCCTGCCTGATCACCTCAGAGGAAACTCAAACTGCTGTCTTCTTCCCGCCAGGGCCTACGAAGGCTCGAAGGCAGGCTGGCACCTGCTCCCCCTGCCACGGCCAGGGCCGGCTGCCCTGAGGTGTCTGTTGCCTTAGGCATCTGTTGGGCTGAACTCAGCCGCAGCCTCCCTGAGCCATAACCAGAGCCCCCCAGCTTTTCCCTCGTGCAGCCCGTACACAGCTTCAAAGACAGCCCGCGCTTCTTTCAGCCCTGGCTGGACTTTGATGTTCAAAACATTCAGTGTGGAGCTTGGCTCTTGGGGCCCTGACCATGCCTTTTGCGGGGTCTCCTCCCCCAATCGCCAGGACTTCTCCCCTGGTGGCTGCTCTGCCTTCCTCCTTCAGGCCCCAGGCTGTATGGCAGAGGAGGCCTTGCTACGGGACGGGAGCTTCCGGCCCCCTTCCCCAGCTTGTGCACTTCCTCCTACAAGGTACGAATACCGCAGCTTCAAGGAGCACAATTCTCCAGCCTGAGAATCCTTGCTTGGCCTCCACGTTCCTCAGTTATTTTTGGAGGCATGTGGGCTTTTTTTCTTGTTGTTTCATTTTTCTTGCAAATGCACTTCTTGCCGCGGGCTCTCCGTTGGGTTCTCTACGTGAGGCTGTCCAGGGTGGGGCTGAACCAGTGGAGCTGGACTGGATGGGGCCGGACGGATGGGGTTGTAGTCTGTGGAGCTGCAGTGGATGGGGTGGTACTGGATGGAGCTGTGCCTGATGGGGCTGCAGTGGATGGGGCTGGACTGGGAGGAGCTGTATTGGGTGCAGCTGGACTGGAGGGAGCTCTATCAGATGGAATGTACTGGATGCTAATGGCACTTTCTGTTTTCTTTAACAACCCCTCTGGCAATTGCTTTCCTCCCAACCACCTCCGCAAAGGCAGTGCACGGCACTCAGCTCACTTGACACTATGACTGCATACCAATGATCCTGGCCAGCACCTGAGTGTGACCCTTGTGCTAACCCTACCAGACAGGTACAGTTGAAGAGACAACCCCATGGGCAGCCCACAATTCGATTCACCTACTCTTCCTGCAGGGGCAGTGTCTGAAGTGCCAGTTCTGTGTCCTGGCTCTGGAATCAGATGTGAGTGTGATTCCCTGGTTCGCATCTTCCCAGCCCCGTGACAGCGGGTGGCTTGCCTTGCCTTTACGATCCCATTTCCACATCTGCCCCATGGGTGCAGCAGTGAAACTCCTGTTCTAGGATCTTAATGCTGCAGTAACAAATGTAATGTACTGTGTGGCTTAGACTGACGCAAATCTATTACCAGACTGTTCTGGACATCAGAAGACTTAAGTAAAGGGGTTAGCCAACTCAATTCCTCCTAGGGGTTTTAGGGGAAATCTGTTCTCTTGCTCTGTCCAGCTTTGAGCAGCTACCTCGGCTGTCTGTGGGCCATTCTTCCAGCTGCAAAGCCAGCAGGGCAGCACCTCCACCTGTGTGTGTCTCTCTCTCTTGTCCTCACTTTTGTCACCAGATCGCCTTCTCTCACTCTGGATCTCCTGTCGCAGCCCTGTACAGACCTGTGATCTCTGCAGGCTCACCCAGCACATCTAGGATCATCTCCTGAGTTCCGCATTTAATCACATGTATAAAGTGTCTTGCCACATGAGGTAACATAGTCACAGGTCCTGGGGATCAGGATGTGGATACCTTCAGGGGCTCATTATTTTGCCTACTACACTTTTCTCACAGAATCATAAAATATAAAAAAGAGAATATATGTCTACCTCAAGGCACCACCTTACACAAAATAAGGGCTCCAACTATGTGAGCCATTATCCCATCAATATACAAGTTCTAGCATTAGCAGGCATGAGGAATGCAATTAATACTTATATAGGTAAAGCACAACCATTTGGTGCAAATTGTGGTGGAAGCAACAAGAAGTATTATTGGGGCCAGAGAATGCATAGAGACATCTTTTGGACAGTTTTGCATCTTCACCCTCCCATTTAAAGAAAAAATGAGTTTTTTGAGGTGCCCAGTAGACACAAATACTTTTCATTTCTCTAACAGTCCTGATCAGTGGAATTAATAGATCTATTTTATAGGTGAAGATCAGACCATAAGACTTGTTCAGGCCATTCCATCTGCGACCAGCAAAAGTGTCCCGGTCAGCTTTTCTATCACTGGAACAAAATACTTGACATCATAACTTAAGGGAGGAGAGGTTTATTTTAGCTCCTCGTCTCAGAGGTTTCAGTCTATAGTTAGCTGGCTTGAAGGCAAAGACGTCATGGTGGAAGAGGACAGTGGGACAAAGCTGCTCAACTCATGGCACTCCGGAAGCACAGCACAGGGATAGGGCAGCAGCAAGAGCTAGGTGTGCCCACAGGGACCCCTGCCTCTACCTGAGCCTCACCACCGAGCAGCTCTGTGCTATGAACATCCGTGGAGCAGTGCAGCGCCCCCGGGATCCAGTCACCACTTCCCAAGTCTCAATCCAGTCAAGCTGAGGATTCCAATGAACGGGTACAACAAGGATCTGTCTCAGAAGCCTGTGCTTCTCGCCGGCACCAAGACTCGGTGAGCTGCTGGGTTCCAGGCGCTGTGGTACGCAGAAGTACCCCCAGCATCCACCACAACTTTCCAGGGCAGCAAGCAGCGTCATGGTTCTGCAGTGGCCGCCACAGCTCTGTGCCCTCCCTGGTCGCAGAGAGGGTGGGGGATGGGACCCTTGTTGTGCCCAGCGAGGGGACTACACGGGCCAATGGCTCTAGAGACTGAGCTGGGGCCTGC
>NW_004955450.1:13756644-13810946 GCF_000276665.1 Chinchilla lanigera | reverse complement strand
GAACAAAATGCTCAGATGTGTGGTCTGAGCGTTCTTCCCTCCTTTGCATCTCCACAGAGCACCATGTGATGCACTCTACCCAGACGAGTAGACAGTGAGTGCACAGAATCCACAGCGCACTGCTCCTCCAGGTGGCCCCACGGGCACCTTGGCTTCAGAAGAGAAGACTCTATTGCCCCTCTGCCCTGGTCTCTCCAATTCAGCCACGCAACAGAATACAGCAGGAGAGCCAGCGTGGCACCTCTGGAAATGAAGCCGCAGAGGGAGGCAGCAGCTCCTTTCAAAGGACAGAGGGATCTCGGGCTAGCCATCCTCAACTCCTCACCCACAGCTCACAGTCACTGCCTGCCAGGGCTCAAGCTTGCCAGCATGCCTGCTGGTGTTAGTTAGGCGTGACCCTACAGGATGAAGGGCATGCATATTAGCATATTTCGGAACAGCTGTTGATGAAGATTTTAAGTTTTGCTCAGGGGAACAGTTGCAGCGAGGAGCATTTTATGAGAACAATACATATTGTAGACATCTGAATATATTTCCATGAGAAAATAAGCAGGAAAGAGACAAAAACATGGTATAGTGCTCTTCCACAGCAGATGAATATTTAATACACTGGGGGCTGATCTTTAAGAGAATGAAATACCCTTTGCAATTTTACATGCCTCCTACAATAGCAATCCATATGCAAGATGACAAACACTACAGCCACCCATATAAATACCATGTATTTCATTATTCCTTCTTACGGAGGCACAAGGACCAGCTGCTACATGAAGTATCATGAAAACATAAATTAGTAGTTATAAATAACACAGTGAAAACATGAGGCCATGGAGAACCAGGGGCTGCCGAGACAAGTCTGAGGAGCCGACGAGACAGGAGGGACCCTCCAGGGATGTGCCCTGGTGGGAGGATGGCCAGCAGAGCTGCGAGAGGAGGCTCTCAGAGCCGGGTTCCAGGTGGAAGCAGTGGATTTCTCAGGGGCCCGGAGGGGTTGTTCTGCTTTCAGTTGACCCTTGCCACCCCAAGAGGGACCAATTCGAGGAGTACTTATCGCCACTATTTTTAACTTTTTGGCAATGTAACCCAGGGTGGTGGGAAAAGTACCCAAAGTAAATACACACGCTCATCTGACGCGAGTTATTGGCAAGTTATTTTCTATTTTTTTCTCTTAGAACTATTTCCAGGGTAAATTGCACTCCAGGGGCTGGGCTTAAATCAGAGGGTCCTCTGAGGAGCACACAGCCCAGACTGGGGTGGGGTGGAGCTAAGGAAAGGCAGGGCTATGCCCCCCACCTTCGAATCGGGATGCAGACAGGGCCTCTGAGAATGCTTTCTAGGTTTTCACCTTTAAGCCTCTCTCTTTTTCTTTTTTTTCTGGTACCAGGAATTGAACTCACGACCTTGCACTTGCCAGGCAGGTGGTGTGCCACTGAGCTAAATCCCCAGCCCCTTCAAGCCTCTCTTGTCGTCGTTATTCCTGAGTATTGATACAATACTGAAACTGCATGGAGCCGTATCATTATTCTTTCCATGAGAAGGGTAATATTAACGCTTTCGGAGCACCTTGTTTCCAGTAGGCACTGGAATCCTCACTCAGCCCTCAGAGCTGGGAGCTGCTCCTACCCTCCTTTTACAAAGCAGGAAGGCAGCACACACAGGTGAGGGAACTTACTGCGCCAGAAGTGGCAGAAGGCGTCTAAGCTCAGACCTGTCTGCAAAGCCTTGCGTCCATGCAGTTCCAGACGAAAGAAAGTACTCAGTAAACTGGCTGAAACCTTAGAAAGGAAAAATGCACAACTTGCGTTCAATTTTTCAAAACACCTAAAATAGCTTCAGGAGTCCCACGCGGGTCGTCATGGACCGTGAGCCGCCCTCGCCTCTCCGAAGGAGCCAGTGACCTGCAGCCACCTGAACAGCGTCTGCCATGGGAACCTTGCAGATCTGCACAAAAATAGCTCGTCGAGAAAACTGTCTGATGCTCTGGGATTTGAAGTCAACCGAAGGCAAAGCACCAAGTGACATTCAAGGCTCATCCCTCGTTCAGTGTTCAGGTCCCTCTTCCAGAACTCAGTTATGCTCATGGAGGGTGAGCCGCCAGGTGAGCGGCTGGGAGTCTGCGCCTTTAGCAGCCTTTCCCAGGACACCTTCATTGGCAGGAAGTTTGGGAAGCATGTCCGTCCTGCTCGGACACAATAGAGCTAATCTCCCAAAGCGTCTCACCGTTTGCTGACCACGTTACCTAGTGTGCTCACTGCCTGGCTTCCAGTGTGGGTGCGCTGGCTCACAGCAGCCTCCCCTGAGAAAGCTGACTTGCTGTCGTCTGTTAAGCTTTGTCAGGTCCCACGGCCCCCAGCACTCAACTCACCGCTTTCTGTCCTGGGGAGCTGCTGCTTCGTCTCACCCTGCAGACAGTGAGCTCTTTAAGAATCCCAACCTTCGCTCTCCCAGCTCTCAGCCAAGGCACCGGTCAGAGAAGGACCTTCGTGGGGATTAGCAGGTTTAATTTGTTATTGGCAACCAGGAGGAGCCACTGTCCTGGAAACAGGCTTCTCCCTCTTGGGGAAGCTGACGCCACTGGCAAGGAGGAGGAAAAGGAGGGGGAAAGGGAGAGGGCACATACACAGAGCGCAGGCCAGGATTAACAAGGCACAAGTGGCGCTCGGGAGTGAGTCTGTTAATTACTGTGATCAAAACTTCCCGTCTCTAACTCTGACAAAAGGTTTTAACAGGTGCATTATCATCGTGTCAACAGCTCTCACACCTGAAATGCGGCCAGTGCCTCCTGAGCCTGCGCGCACCTTCCCAGCCGCCCCGGAGCCTCTGCCGGCCAACCGCATGTTCCGACCAGGCACCTGTTCCCTGGGATCTGCTCCCTGACTACCAGCTAGTGTTTCCTGTGCACCTACTCTGCTCCAGGGACTGAGGTCTCTATTGTCTGCATATCTAATCTCCACAGCAGTCCACTGAGGTCACCTCATCGCTGTTTGCTAGATGAGAAAACCGAACTCAGACAGGTTAAGTAACTTGCCCACAGCTAGCACAGCTGGTGTTTGAAAAATGTGCCTGCCACAAAGCCCACATTCTTAACTGCTCTAATTTTTTAATAAATCCTTATGATTTTATAAGGGTATAATTAATGACATCAACATACGGGTGGAAAGAGGAAAGGTGCAGGGTGTACACTCTGGCTGGTTGGAGAACACTATTTTGAGACGCAAATCTGCCTCCTGCAGGAAGAGAGCTCGCTGAGCGCCCCAGGTGAAGGTCCGAGGGGGTGGGGACAGCACCTCCAAGTGAAGAAGGTGGAGGGGCTGTGTCCGTGGTCCTGAAAATTCTGAGCTGAGCGCATGCTCGCTGCCCAGCCCAGGACTCAGGGGAGCGCAGGCGCTGGACAAGCACAGCATCTCCAAGGTGTCACAGAGTGAAAGGCCAAGGAGACTAGGCAACCTCTGTCTCATTCTCTCATTCCGAGGATGGGAAAACTGAGGCTCAGGGAGATCGGGTGTTGCCAGGCCCCACAGCTAATGAGCACTGGGTGCATTCTCCTCGCTGAATCAGGTCTGCCTTTTTTTCTTTGGTTTTCATTTTCCCACCATGTAAGAAAATAGGATCATTACAGAAAAATATTAACGGCATGTAGATATGGCATACATGTGATTGCTATGTAAGGAAAACAGTCTCCTTCAATCTCACCCTAACTCCAGGTCCCCCAAAGGTCACCAACACCAATGGTGTGCTGTGTACAGCATCACACTACTTCTCAGAGTCACACACATACTCACAAACACATACATTCAGTCCTCCCTTAACAATAATGGAAGACATCTATCCATTTATCTTGAGACTTTTATCACCTAACATGTATTGAACACACTCCCAGGTAACCAGGTCTAGTGCTTTCTTATTAAATGCTGGCCAGCCTGTGATGGACAGGGGGCTGTACAGTGTACGTAAACATCCTCTTGGTGGCAGGCCATGACCTGCTGAGGGTTCCCCCTGCCCGCCGCCCTATGAGTAATGGGCTCTGTCAGTGGAGGAGTGGCCTCTCTCTCACTGAGTTTCACAAAGCCTAGTCTCCTAAAGGGGAGGGCCCAGGGACGACGTGACTTTCAGACTGCGTTCTATCTCCCACACATGATCGCCAGGCCTCTCAGTAAGCCAGTCTGCACATATGCCATATTTGAACTGACTGCTTAAAACCAGGCACACTCGGCCGTATGAACTTGGGAAAACCTCCCTTTCATCTGTAAAATGGGAAAATAGTAGCACTGATTGTATAAAGTTGTGTAGCTAATAAATTAAATGAGGTAATGTATATTACGTACCTAACACACTGTCTGGACACAGAACTGTTTAATGAAAGTGGCGACTGTTATTATTGTAAACCACAGTTGACATTCAGATAGTGTGAGAAGAGGTACAGAGGTTTTGACATGAATGTTCATGCCTGACCTCTTACTAACATGACACCAGGCTCTGAAACATGCGTTACCCCGCATTATTGAATGTGAGGTGGGAGATACAGGTGGGGGAGGAGGGCTGGCAAAGAAGAAAGGAACAGGGGCTGGGGATTTAGCTCAGCAGCAAAAGCGCCTGCCTGGCAAGCGCAAGGTTGTGAGTTCGGTTCCCGGTACCGGAGAAAAACCAAAAGAAGAAAGGAACAAGGTTGGTTGGTCTTAGATGAATGTGGGCAGGTGGAGATTTAAGACAGCAAAGGCATAATCCTTCCATGGGCCTCCATGTTTGCAACTGGCCTTCAAAGAAATGGTGGGAGGACCTCTACTGTTACACCTAGAACTTCTCAGCATCCATAAACAAGGCTACCTCAGCATGCAAGAGGGAGGCTTACGGTTGAGAGTCAGGGTTGGAGCACCCAAGTGAACACAAGGATAATTTGAGGAGAAGGATATCAGAAAAGCAGGCAAGTGGGATACAGGCTCCCTGATATCTGTTTTAAAAAACACTGGCCATGCATGGTGGCACACACTTCTAATCCCAACACTTGAGAGGCTGAGGCAGGAGGATTATTGTGAGTTGGAAGCCAGCCTGGGCTAATGAGTGAGTTCAAGGCCAGTCTGAACTACATAGCAAGACACTGTCCCCCCACCTCAAGAAAAAAGAAAAACAAAAGAAAGTAAAACACCGATAGACATAAGTTTTTTACACCAGATGTTTTACATCTTTGAATATGTTTGTAATCTGTGCAGTCTCCACATACCAGATTTTGTTTTGAAAGGGGAACTTTATAAATCATTGCATTATTACTACAAATCAGTGAATCCAAGGCCAATTTGTGGTCGCACACATGTTCACAACTATGTGAAAAATACTGTTGTCAGCACCAAGGCCCATCCCATCTTTCAAGTGCTCTCACACTTCCGGGGGCATTTCGGGGCTGCAAAGCTGCACAGCAGGGAGGGGCCACTGTAGAGACTTTTTTTTTTGGTGCTGGAAATCGAACTCAGGACCTTGTGCTTGCCAGGCAGGAGCTTGTGCTGCTGAGCTATATCCCCGGCCCCAAGATATTCTTAAAAACAAGGAGAACAAGAAAAAAAAGGAGAAAGTGAGGAGGAAAAGGAAAATGAAGACAGAATGAGAGGGCTCTTCCTTCCATTTTCTTATTCTTCACTGTCAATAAAGGCCTGGGATTCCACTGCAAAGTGCATTCAAAATACTCTGGTTCACTGTTGATGGTATTTTAAACAGAGCAATGAGCAAATGCATGCTTTACACTATCCTTTGACTCGAAAGCCGCTCAACTATCAATCTGGGTCATTACTTTAAAAGCTAGAGACATCCCAAATTTCCTAATATGACGCAAAACATTGAATCCCAGGCCAAGAAAAATCCCCAACCAACCAAAAGAAGGCAAGGAAAATTGAATACAGAAGCTCTTGAGTGGGATTCTTGGCGTCCAAGGAAATTAAGTCTTGCTTCTCTTTTCTCCCAGTGAACTCTGGAGACATTTTAAATAGATGGCCCTCAGTATTCCAAAAAATAATCTGAAAAGTGATCAAATTCTACCTTATGCACCAAAGAGTACAGATAAATACATCAATTCTATCTCGAACATTCACTCCCATTTCTATCATGGCTACTGGAAAATATTGGTAACCCAGATGCTCACGGTACCAGTGGGAAAGTTTTTTGATCTTTTGATTAATTTCACTCTAAAGTACATCATCGCTGCCAAATGCTGCTTAAAGATAAAAGATATTCTAGATGCAGGAAGTACAAATGATGAGAACATTTCTGTCAATGCCCACACAACAGGAAAAAAACAGCTTGCGAATTGTTAAAATTAAGACAGAAAACAATCTTGCCTGTAACTGATAAACAAAACCCAAGAGACACCTATGAGAGAGACAGATGCAGCTCACCCATGCACGGCCCGAGAATGAGTGACCGCTGAGACACCACTGCTGTCGAAATATCTTCTGATGGGACGGAAACTTTTTGGTAAATATAGGTCCTTTCATGTTTTCTCTTGACCCTTCCTCATCTGTATACGTTCCCCTTTGGTACAAAGGAAAGCTAAACACAGGCAGTCTCTTTTCTTATGTAGATTTGAACTCAAATAAACCAGGTCCTGTGCATTATTCCAGGACCAATCTGTGGGAGTGTCATGCACAGCAGAGGTCATGGCACTGCCTCCCTGGGTGTTTTTATAGCTTCTCCAGAGAAAGCCAGGGCATCATACACCACAACATTTCCCACAAGTGTGGTCCATGGCCCCCAAGATTCTTTAAGGGAACCATGAGGTCAAAACTATCTTCATAATAATAACTATCACATGGAGTAGAGTTTCCCAGAGGCAGCGTGATGTGTGATATCACAGCAGACTGAATGCAGAATCCAAGTTGCAGACCCAGCTGTCTTCTATTAAGCACAAATAAAAGGGGTTTGCAAGAATAAAAAAGAGTGCCACCCGTCTAAACTGTTCTTGTTTGGGAAAATACTTATTTTTTTTTCATTGCAATATACTACTTAAGGTAGGATGTAATGGGTTTATTATTTTAAAATAAACACATTTTAAAATTGTTCTCCATTTTCAGTTCTAAGATGCCAAATATCAATAAATGTAACTCATATAAATAAAAGCTCTTTAAGATCCTCAATAATTTTTAAGCATTAAAGAGGTCCTGAGACCAAAAGGTTTGACAACCAGTGATTTAGCATAATGCCTACATACCATAAGCATTCAGTATGGGTGCGGTTAATGCAGCCCGGCATGCCGGTGCACACCTCTAGGAGGCTGAGGCAGGGGGATAGCAAGTTTGAGTTCAGCCTGGGCAACTTAATGACTGCTTGTCTCAGAATAAAATTGTAAAGGCCTGAAGATGTAGCTCAGTGGAAATGCCTGATTCAATCCCAGTACCAGCACCCCTAGCAACAAGAACGTGTGGCAAATGGACAAATGCATTGGTTCAAGGGCTTTAGGGACAATTTTGAAATGTGTAAGAGACTCTTAGACTCCTTGAAATGTGTAAGAGTTCATAAATGGACACAGCCAGTAAAGATCCTCGGGTGACTATCTTTAGGTCCCCTGCACGTACTTATGCATTTAAAGAAATAACAAAGATGGTAAGATAGTAAGGCTCTAAAGCAACAACTACTACGTTACATATGGGTTAAAGATAGGTAGAGGACAAGTTATGCAAGTGTTCAGCTAAGCTTTGGTGCAGCTTTCTAATTATCAGGGAACATCCTTCCTCCACTTGTCATTTCAGAGGAGTAACATCTATGAATTCAGACACCATGCCCTTCGAAAGGCTTTTATAAGACTTAATGCCCAGGCTAATTAAACTATGCAGCATCCTACCTGGCTCAGTGCCACACCCGTAGTGTGCTCAGCCTTCTCCCAGCTCTCTTCCTGGCAATGTCTTATCACAGAGCTCGCTCTGGACCACACCTCCTCCAAAAAGCTCTCCTTGAATGCTTCCTTTGCAGAGCAGGTGGGAAACTCCTTCCTCTGTCCACTCTGCACCCTGCATGGTGGCCTATGACAGCATGTGGGACATTCTGCTGAAAAGTCTGTAGTTTCAGTGTCTCCCTCATGAGACCATAGGAGCCCTGAAAGCATGGCCCATGCACTGTCACTTTGGTGGTTCGGCATCTGTCACATGGTAGCAACTCACACTCCACACAACTCTAGTCATCTTGCATAAAGACTTGCAAGTGGGACAATCAGCAGAATTAGGTAAAATGCCAAGGGAGGGTTGGCATGCCATTTGCTTTCAGGGTAGTCAGTGACCCAGCATACGTGTCCACGTGACCATGACTCAGTCCGCCATGACTAAGAATAAAGGGCAGGTCGCTTAGAGTCCCCTCCTGAACACCTACCATCCGGAAGAACCTTTAGCTCCCCTCCTGAACACCTACCATCCGGAAGAACCTTTAGCTCCTTTCATCCTTCTGAAAGAATACAAATTGCAAATGGCATAGGCAAGGATTTCAAATGATAAATTAAATCAAGGTGAAAAACTCACGAGGCAAATAGCTTACTAACACAGAATAGAGTCAATTAGCAGAGCAGGAGCAGAGAAAGGCGACAATGTGACGACCTGGAATGCTTGTTCGATGTCAACAAAGGTTACAAATTCATTGTTCCAAAATCAATCAGACTTTGTTGCCATCTTTTAAGTGATAGGCCCATCAGCAGAGAACAAGTATTTTCATTGGGTGAGCAGAGGAAGGACTTGTAGGGCTAGGGTTAGCTTTGGCAAAGAAATGGGTAAAGTCAGTCATTTCCATGTTCGGCTCAAAGTCTATGGCCATGGGGCAAGAATTAAGATGTTGCCCAGAATCGAACTTGGTAATAATGTCCACATACTCCCAAAGAGAGAAACACCAGAAGCACACCAGTGAAAATCTGAGCTTGGGTAACTAAAAGCAATCTAATCTTATGAAAAGCCACAGTGAAGGAAGGTCTTGAAGTATAAAGAGCTTGTCCATCCTTACAACCGTCCAATATAATTGGATGTGTATCCTTTTGTTAGACTTTGAAGATAGCAATTTATTTTCCATTCATTAGGGTGATTTCAAACCATCCTATCCGATGTCTCAATTATCAAAGACTCCAAGGTCATATAACACCCAGGCACTCTTCCTATCTGTTTTCTTCATCCTATTATAATTCTGTTTTCCTCATTAGAAGCAGTCTTATAGCCCATGGGAAAAATCAGCACCGAACCACAGAATGTCGGAGCTGAAAGTCACCCCAGGAATTGACTGATCTGACCTTGTCCTCTTGAGGGAAACTGAGACCCCGATAACTCCAGCTCTTTGTCTGAGGCCACACTGCTCGGTACTATCAGGATCAGACGAGTCCTTAAGGCTTCCTTCCTCCAGCTCAAACTGTTTCAATGATACCAAAGCAAAGCAGTCTTGATAGTCACTGGGAAATGTGTGTTCAGACGAATGGCTAGCCCTGAGCACCATTTCTTCTCTATATAAATAAAAGAGATGCTTTACACATGCCACTGTCACCCTGGGAACATCCACTGTGTGTGTGTGTGTGTGTGTGTGTGTGTGTGTGTGTGTGTTCCCTGGAGCCGACCCACAAAGATGGAACAGCACTGCAGGAAGGCAGCACCTCCGCTCCTCAGAACAGGTAGGTTAGAGAGGGCCAGGCATGCGCCAGAAAAGTGGCCCATTCACCAGTTTAAGGGCGAACAGGATATTTTCCTAGCCTCAATGCATCTCTCTGATTACAAAAAGAAAAGCAGTGACTCCGTGGGGAAGACGTCTGTCAGGTGCCACCTTCACCAGAAGATAGAGGCACCTATCACTAGAAATAGGACCGATTACATGACATGATGCGCCGGTATGAAGAGTGACCAAGAACACTGACTTCACACCTTTGCAGCACTCTTTCAAAACTCCACAGCCCTCATTCAACCACGAGAAGACACCAGCAAATGGGAGTGCTTCTCTGAGGTTCCAGGATAGTGTTCTTCACAAGGGTCCAGATCACGAAAAACAAGGACAGCCACAGAGCTGCCACAGGTTGGAGGAGATGAGGCAAACAAGACAGCTAAATGCAAGGTGGACTCCTGAGTTGAACTCTGGGACAGAAAAAGGACACCAGCGAAGGCTGGATAGAAATCAACAAAGTCTAGTTTAGGTAGCAGCTTTGTGGCAGTGTTAACTTCTGAGTTTTGATGACTACACCTGTGGTTATGGGGGGTTCTTAGCTTTGGGGGAACTGAGTGAAGCATGTATGGAAGCAATTTAAGGCAGCTATGCAACCGTTCTGCCCAACTATCAAAAAAAAATTTTTTTTTTGTCTTTTTGAGACAAGGTTTTGCTGTGCAGTTCAGGCTGGCCTTGAACTCGTGGTGATCCTCCTGCCTCAGCCTCTGAAGTGCTGGAGTTACAGGCATGCGCCACCATGCCTAGCTTACAATTATTTCCAAATTTAAGACGAAGTGGCTTGTGGACAGGCAGGAGACAAAACGGAAGCCTTTCCTTCCCCTGCCCCTCCCCTTAGAACCATTCAATTTTTCCTCTCTTTCAAAAGCAGTGTGCAGAAGCCCCGTTTTTCCTCCTTTATGCTGATTATTTGTCTTCCTAGCTTTGAAAAAACTGGTAAAGTTTCAACGGGAGACAGCAGAGGGAAGCTTTGTGACAGTGCAGAGTACCCAGCGCTGGGCTTTATCACAAAATAAATGCTCAATTAAAAAAAAAAAAGCTGCCAAATAAAGGGAAGAGTCATACTCAAGAGTCCACTCGCTCTTCTCATGCCTGCCCCTCCTGCAGCTATTTCAGGCCTTGTCCACCCTTGTCCATCTTAGGAAAGGTGGGGGCTGGGGGTGTCCTGGTGCCCCCAGAGTCCTACGACAAGGACCTGCTCCTCGCTTGGGGAGAAACAGCTCAGGGTATCTGTGCCGAAGCCCACCCCCATGTGTTCAGAGCTCCCAAACGCAAGGCACCTGTTTCCCACAGAGGAGCCACACGCACCCGGCTGCACTTCCCCACGCTGCCCCGTCAGTGAAAACACACAAGCTGTGTTTGCATCCACATTTCCCTCCCTCCCCAGCATGCAGCCCAGCACGCTGCCCGCGCAGACTCGACACTCAGAAGCAAAAGCTGTTCACACTTTCCTGTGCTCTTCCCCAAGACTGCCTTCCCCTCCTGCTGGGGCTGGGAAGAGTCCAGTCGTCTTCAGGGACTTCGTGTAGTACGTCGCCTCCTCCAAGAAGCCCGTCCCGGACACCCCTTAGACAAGTGTGCTCCTCCACGAAAGCAATCGCTTCCCTTCCTGCTCCGTGGTACAAACGACGTGCCCAGGACGTGACTCTGCTTTAGTGCTTGTAACACTTGCTTTTAATTATCCCTGTACACATCCATCTCCCTGACTATACCAGGGGCCCCACGAGCACAGTAACTTAGCTTTTTCACTGGCATCCTTAGCCCTGGGAGCGTACGTGGTGTGCAGTCTGCTGAGCTGAAGAAGACTGCTCTTCCCAGTCTCTGGCTCCTTCACCCAGGAACTTACTAAGGTGGCAGAGACATGGAACGCGCCTAAGCCCAGCGAGCCACACTGCAGAGCTGTTCTGCGGGTCCCCTGCGAGCCCGTAGGTCTGGTGGCTCTCTCAGTAAACGAAGCCTCAGCATACTGATGAAGCATGAAGCGATTATCTGCTGACAGGCTGATTTCACTGAGCCTGTGTAGCAAACTAAATGATATTTAGCCTCCAGACCTGTTGATCCCCTCTCTTTCTCCCTCTCCTGTGAGCATGAATGCTCAATAAGAGCGACAGGAAATGAATTTAAACAGCCGCACCAGTAGCCGCTCTAGTGACACCCACTGTACTCCGGCCTTGAAATCTTCCTGAAGTCTCATCGGAAACTTCATCCCTGCCACCGGGTTGCAGAGGTTGTCCTTGACTGCCCTTGACATTTGCAAAGACTCACCGCGGGTCCTGAACTTGCGGCTATCCCATCGCTGTCGTGCCGGTCGCCCAAACTAGAAACCTTAGCCTGTCAATCTCTGACTTCTTCCCATGGGTCCACATCCAGTTAAAAACCTGCTGCTATTGGCCAACTGCTGACCACGTATTCATCGGCCCCAGGAAGAAACTGTCCTCCTGCTCCTCTCCAATTTGCAGCAGGACCTAAGTCTATTTTGTCATCCCCTGCCTGGGTGAAAGCACGGGGCTCACTGGTTTCCCCAGCTCCAGGCCGCACCTATCTGCATCTCAGGCTCAGCTCAATCCCAAATCCTCAGCAGGAGGAGGTGGCGGTCCGTGGTTTGTCCCTCTCTGATCTCTTGCTCCATGAGCTCCTTGAAGTGTCTGGATCAAGAGCGGCACTGCTACTGCTTCTCTTCCCTGGAATGCTGTACCCTCTTTCACCTATAAACTCCTACACATCCAACACTGTCTAGCTCCAGTGCCACACTGGTTAACCTCCCCAAAGAAAATAACTGCATCACTTAGCATTTAATCTAACTCTTCTCTCTGTGGCTGGTCCTTCCTAGAAGATAGAGAATTGCCCATTTATAAATGGCCCGCAGAGCACAACTTGGTCGTTGAATTTAATTATTTAACGCTTATCACTTAAGTTTTCACGTGTGCCTGTATTGTGTCTTTGACTAGACTGCAACGTCTGCCTGGCTCGTACCCTCAGCCCAGCATCCCGAAAGCTCGGGTTCTCTGAATCATGTGTTGCCAGAGGAACTCAAGAGTAGAATTCATCATCCCGTACCAGAAGAGGAAGGCTGTAGGATGATCTCAGTGGTCCTTCAACCCTGGTCACACCAGAAGCAGCTGGGAAGCTTGTTACAAGTCTAGATAGCATCCGGGCATGGTGGTGCACACACCTGGAATCCCAGCATGCTGGTAGACTGAGGCAAAAGGATTCCAAGTTTGAGCCCAACCTGGGCAACCGAGTGAGTTACTGAGATCCTGTTTCAAAATAAAAATGAAAAAGCCTGAGGATAAGCTATCTGTAAAGGCCTGTGTTCAAATCCTAGTACTGCAAAAATAAAACAAAATAAAATCTAGGTGCTGAGATTGCCACAGTAGATTCTGACTCAGAAGGACTTTAGGGGGAGGGTTCCAGAAAATCTGTTTCCCACTAGGTGTTTCCCTCCCTCCAATTCACTGTGTGGCACCCCAAACACAGGAAGCTATGGGTATGCTGAGCTCCTATACATGCTTTATCCCTTGAGCACCCTTCCTCTAGGGTCAGAGGTCACAGAATAGGTCAGAGGTCACTAAAGGAGAGGAAGCTCAGCATCCTCCTATTGGCTTCTCTCGGGACAGGCTCCTGCCCTGAGAGACAGTGGAGAGATGATTGCATCTGGACAGCACATGGTCTGCTTATCTGCTCTCTGCGAAATGCCAGCGAGTTTGAAAGGCACTTTGTCCAATTAGAAGTGTGGAGAAATATTCATCCTGTCCCTGACAAAGATGAAGTGCTTCTTTCAAAAGCAGCGGTGGCAGCCTGCCAGCTCTAAGAAGTCCAACAGTTCCACATTGAGCCAGCAGTTATTAATTAGTTTTATTAGTGGCAGGTCCTTAATGCAAAATGACAGAGGGAGAGAGTGAATATCCCCACCACTACTAAAATACAAACTGTCCAAATTTAGGCTGTGTTGTCCCTAACATCTGTGGGCGACCCGCCAGGCCCAAGTCGGGAATGGTGGCAGTGGCCAAGTGCCTTTGTGCAGAGTTCCGGACTATTAACGGGCAGACAAAGAGACTGGATCCTTACCTCAGGTAGCTCTCAAGGGGAAAATCCACCGATTTTAATTATCAAGGAGGAAGAGCCTCCAAAGGACAGGCAGGAGATCTCCGGGGAAACAGGAGTCAGAGAAGGGGGATGGAGGTACGATTCACCCCGACGCATGAGGCCTCTGCCTGGAGCAGCCATGTCCCGGGCACTGTGCATGGCTGCTTTGCTGTGAATTAGTCTTACACTGTCAACCTGTTTCTTATGACCATTAATCACATTTGTATTTATAAGCGCTAAGACAGGATAATCAAATCTCATGCTTCAAAGCATATGTTTATCACCACAGGCATAAAAAGGAAGGGAAAAAACTTTACAAGCCAGCACTGTTGGCAGGAGCTGTGGTTTATCTGGTTGCTTCCCCGGAAGCACCCTGGGGGCTCTGGAGGACATTTCAGGAGGGAGAAGACAGAACTACCCGATGATGTGCCACCCTGTTAGCATTTCTGCTTCTCTCCTGCGAGGCTTCTGGTGTGAATTTAAACCAAGTCTCCCAACATCTGCTCCATGGCACACCCCTTGAATCAGTCATCTTCATTTGCTGGGACACCATATCCAACACCTACAACTTCAAGAAGAGGAGGTTTAATTTGGTTTATGGTTTGAGGGTGTTCAGTCCATGGTTAGCTGGCTCCAAGGCAGGAACGTCATGGTGGGAGGGTGCGGTGGAACAGAGATGCTTAGTTCATGGCAGATGGGAAGCAGAGCAGAGAAACAGCACCACAGAGAAAGGGCCAGAGACCAGATG
This sequence comes from Chinchilla lanigera, assembly GCF_000276665.1. Taxonomy (NCBI): domain Eukaryota; kingdom Metazoa; phylum Chordata; class Mammalia; order Rodentia; family Chinchillidae; genus Chinchilla; species Chinchilla lanigera. The sequence goes on along the minus strand of NW_004955450.1, from coordinate 13,796,458 downwards.
TGGACCTGATATCACACCTACATGGCCCGCCCAGACATACCTGGAAGTGTGCTTTACTCATCCTCTGGGTGGCCCCCAGTCAAGTTGCCAATTAGGTTTAACGGTCACACCCCTAAAGTCCTGACCTCAGACCTATAGGATCTTCTTTCTTTACCCCACAAAGTGGTACTTTTCCCCTTGGCCTTTTCTTTCAGCATCATGGATGTTCCTTGTGGTTCCCCCTGTCCAAATATCCCATAACAACCCCCCGCCCAACACACACACACCAGGTTGCCTATGCTTTGAAGAGACTCCCCACCCCAAGCACCCGAGAGCCACCTTCCTCTGGTCTGGCAAAGGGATGGGAAACTATTGCTGCAGAATGCCAAAGAAAAGATGCTTGAGTCTTGGCAGGCCCTCTGGTCTCTGTGGGAGCTGCTCCCCTCTGCAACTCCAGGCAATGTGTGGAAAAATGGGTGTGGTGTGTTCCAATAAAATTTTATTTAGAACAACAGGCACTGACAAAGCTGGGTTTGACCAGAGGGCAGCAGTGGCCCAAGCTAGGGACCCAGGTACTAATGAGATCTGGGCAGCTGGATGGAGTACTTCAAACATTCTGCAGAAAAGGAGCACCTGCCTCTCCCCCAGCAGCACAGGCCGGCCAGGGTCTAGGCTGCAATCACATTTGCTGCTCGTTTTGACAGTCCTATTTCACACTATCTGAATAGCAAAGTGTGGGAAATAATCACGAATAAACAGAGCTGGCTGATCAAAGTCTTTCAAAGCATGAGGTCCATGAGGGGAGAAGGCAGGTGATAGAGGCAGCCCACCGCTTCTCTGCTTCCTCTCACAGAGAGCGAGGGGTCTCAAAAGCATCAGTGCCATGTGTGTCTCTAGGACACTCCTGCAATAGCTCAAAACACTTAATGAAGCAGGACATCACCTCCAAACCCTTGAGTGACCAGGTCAGGGGGGAAAAGGCCTTGCCATCTTTCTCAACAGGAAGAGCTCATACTGTACTTTCTGAGACAGGAAAAATGGTGCAAGTCCATCAGAATCAAAGGCACTACCAACCCAGTCTGACTTTCTAGGACCAAAGGAAGAAATGCACGGTACTGCAGAAAGAAAGCAGAGTGAGGGGAAACCAGGCCTCAGAGCCTCATCTTCTCAGTCTGTGAATCCTCAGTGTTCAGTGCACAAACCTTCGCTGCTCCTTAAATCAATGCCTTTTCACATCCATGTGAGATGCTATAAAAGATTTTTAAATGTGAATGAGATGAGCTTTGCCTTCTTGGGGTTAACGGGATAATGAAGGAGAAAATAAAGGGCCAGAGGCATAAGGAATATGCAGCGTCCACATGCGGGCTCTCGGCAGGCTCTCGGTCGGCTCCACTCGGCCTCCATGGACCTGTTTTACAGCGGGTCTTCTCCAGCCTCTGCTTCTGCTGTTCCAGATCCCTGCAGCTCTGTACTAGATGATTCAAAGGATGTCAGAAGAAAGGGCTGTTACAGAGTGTGCCCAGAAGTTTTACCTATCCAGAGAGGGAGCTTGCAGAGGGTGACCGGATCGTAGTGATTAATGCACTGGCGAGTTTGTGGGGACCTCTGCTGTTAGGAGGCGGGGCCTGGACTGGAGAGGCGGGTCACTCCGGTGGGATCTGGAAGGGGCCACCTCCTTCCCTGGCTCTTCCCTTCTCTCTCTGCTTCCTGACTGCCGTTCACAGAGACCCTGTTCTCCACCCAGCTCCTCTGCCATCCTACTGCTGTACTGGCACCAGCTGATGATGGACCAAAACTGTGAGACAGGCTAAACCTCTCCTTTAAGTTGCAGGTGCTGGGCCCTGGGTCTCAGTGACCAGCAAAATGACTAAGAAAGGAACCATAGGAGACCAGCACAATGTCGTCATCCCAGCAAACAGCAGGGCTGCAGCCTCAGAGGGCCCCCGAACCAGGCGGCAGAGTGGCTATCCATCACTATTCTAGCAGTCTCCAAAATGGAACAAAAGCACCTACGGGATAAATAAATCAATATATCTATTCTATAGGCAATGTGGTAATATCTAATAAGAGGAATAAATGAGATTTATATCCATAGGCATGAAGTGAAGTTCATAATACCTTTTTGAAGTTTATCTGTCCCTCAAACCCCACACAAAAACAGGTAGGTCACCTCTCCTTATGAAAGGTGTTTTCCCACTAACCAAAGAAGCACTAATGGATCTTGTAAAACCGTTTTTACGTGCTACGCGGTGCGCCATGCCATACAGAAAACTAAACTGAAATGAACTTTACAGAATCAGCTCTTGTATAAGGTCAGGCCTACTCTTAAATATCAGAAGATGCCTTACTACAAAACAGTCATGAGAGATAGGTCACATAAGAAAGTCAAGCAGGAGGCTACACATCACCTAATAAGCATATTACAGAATGCATGTGTGTGTGTGTGTGTAATTTTACGAATAATAGGTACAAAGTCTAAATATTTTATTTGTATAGAAGAACCCTATTTTTCCCACTGGCTTCCCTTAAAAAATTCTGATTGATTTTCAAAGGCTCATAAACTAGTCTTTCAGCTGAGAAGTTAATGGTCTATAAACAAAGACTAAACACATCCAGGAGAAATTTCCTGTCTCTGGGTTTTCAAGGCGAAAGTGGTGCTGCTGGGAGTGGAAAGGTCCTTGGTCAACATCTCGGCTCCACGGCCGTGGCTTTGGGCAAAGCTCTGAACCTCTGTTTCCCCACCTACAAATAAGCTTAGCGACACCTTCCTCCGCAATGTGCAGCGGCATGGAAACATTACGTGCAAAGCTTCTGGTGCAACTCTGCCCAGAGCACATGCTCGGGGATTGCTACCTGTATCGTTACAGTGCATTTTGATTTTTCTTTTTTTTTTTAAAGAAAAGCACACCTAGGCTGTTATCTTCTTATGGCAAAACCAAATGGAAATCAGTTCTGATCAGGGCACATGAAGTGGTTGAGAGTGAAAGTGTAATCGGAAGACATCATCCCATACAAGTGGCCCAGAATACCATGAGGACAGCTCCCGGATTTCTTTGTTTGTATCTAAAACATTTTTGTCAACCCAATACTTTGCAGATGCAGTGTCAACTTTTAGATACTCATCCACTCGCCATCCTCCCTTCCAATGGGGCTGAGACAGGGTCTGTTTATCTGGTCTCATTCTGCAAGCAATGAAGGAGCCAAGTGGAACTCCTGCATCCCCGGCATCCAAAGAAACACCCAGGAAGCCAAAGCATGACTCTGTTAACCACGGCATCTTCAGTGAGACCTCAGGTGCCTACAGGACCCTGACCATTCTGCTCTCCCACATTCTGCAGGCTTGAACTGCTCTGAAAACCTGGTGGAAACAGAAATACTTAAACTCAGGTCTGTGGAGTGCTACAGGTCTGAATGCCAAATGCTACTGCCATTCAAGCTTCACGTCTCTCCGCAAAGGCTGCCTAGAATGAAGATTACAGCTGCAGACCAGGCTCGGTCTCAGCCTTGTTTAATGGTGCACGAGATCCATTTGATCGCCAAGGGATATGCGCAGCTTTGGAGGGTTAGCTCTCCAAGGAGCATGTAGCGTGCAAACGGAGGTCATGTCCCCACATGGCACCCTTAACCAACATGCTGCTATAGAAATAAGAGCCAACCTGAGGTTTCAGCAGTTGTGATTTATTGGGGAGGGTGGTGTGAATGATGCAGAGGACCCGACCACTGGCCTTTAATTCCGCTCATTTAGACAGACTGCTTTTCACCATAAAATAGTCATTCTGAGAATTAATGTGCTTTACTTTCAAAGTGACACGTTGTACTGGCTTCTGCTTAAAGGCAAATTAGTTTGGATCGCCAGCTTTCCAACCAAGCTGTAAGGGACTCACCATGCTCCGCCCAGGGCTGTGGAAAAATCTAGATGATCAGCAAGAAATGACAGTATCTCCCATCCCGACCCCAGACCCACATCCCTGCCCTGTACCTCATTCAACCAGGATATCCCTGCTACAGAAGGAGGAGTACATGCTCAGTAAATGGGGAACCCTAAACTCAGCATGAGGCATGGTATCATTACCTGGAAGCACCCCAAATGTTGGTGTCTACCACGATCTCAGGGTCTTCAGATCCCTGAGACCCTACATTGCTTTTCCTTGGTTATCCCTGGAGAGTGATTTACAAGATGAATGAGTGATACATACATCCTCTGGCCAGGTCACACCCCAACTCCCCCCCACCAGCGCTCCTCCCCGACAACATGTGGCTGCCGAGCAGGACGCAGGTGCACCCCATTTCTGCAACTTTGGTTATCAGCGTTCTGGAGCAAACTCTTCACTTCTCAGCATCTGCACTTTCTAATCTAAAAAAGAGCTAACACCTGCCTCATGGGTTGTTGTAAGGTCAGACCGACCAGGTAGCTGTGGCCGTGTCTGGCGGGTAGAAGGGTGTTTACAAAGTCTAGTTGTTGCTATTACTATCATCTTAGCAGGAAACCTCAGCATGAAACCGTCAACACCTCTCTATCATCAAGAACACAAAAGCCAAGCCCAAGCACAGCAGAGCTGCCAAGACCCTCCCCGCCCCCCGTCCTCTCCTGCCTCGCAGTATGAACCATCTACTCCACAACACGTCCTTCTATTAATCCTTGCACACACGACTCCAGTTCCTACCTCTTATGCGTTCATTCTTGTCATGCTGACACAGTCCTGTCTTCATCTCAGCTCAGCCTATCTAAATTCTCTTCACTCAGAAAGCAATGATATATTCTTAGAACTATGTGCTCCACAAGTACAGGCATGAGCCCCAGGCTGGCCGTTAGCAAGCCATACGCCCTGCCCCTTCCCTGACTCCAGTTACTGGTGTGGAGTAAGGGTGGGGAGGTCCCACGATGAGCCTGGGCCAACGAGTATGTTGTGACGGATTCACGCAGAAAAAGTCATGCTTCCCCTTGGGTCTCTTCTTGGACACAAACCCCCAAGGAACAGAAATAGGCAAACTCAGAAATCCTCTGACTCCCCAGATGCAGCCTTTCCTGAAGTTTTATCTCCCCATCAACTTTCCACTTCCATGAGCCTATTCATTACCATTTTTCCTTAAGACAGTTTCAGTGTGTTTCTTCTCATTTTAACCCCATAGAACCATGACCAATAGGACTGATACCAGCAGTTCTGCAACACGGTGAAGAAACACTGTATCACCTCCTGCCCTCACCGGTCGCCTTTGCATCCTCCACTTTTGCAAAAGTGGAATCTGAGACGCTACACAGGCTTAATCATTCTCCCAAGGTCACACAAATAGTGGCAGTGGCCAACCATACCTCCAGCTTCCCTACAGTGTGGCTCACAGTGTCAAGGGCCACGACTCCCAGCTTAATGTTCCATTTCCACCATATGCCACCCTGAGACCCTGGCCCCAGCAGATGGCTCTCGGGCGCACAGGATGGGTTGTTGCTGTTACAATGGCTCCTTTTCCAAGCAGTCACTTAGTTGGGAGCAGCTCCACAGCACTTTCCTACAGCCCTGGGGAGCACGCTTTTACACACGCGCTTCCAGCTGCCCCTCACTCGCTCCGCAGCAGGGCCGAGGCCATGACAATGAATGGCCACTGGGAAGTGCCTCAGCCCACGGTGACTCAGTGAGAGCGCTAATGAAATTGCTTCACGTTCTAGAGCAGAAGGTAAGCTGCGTGCCTTTGAGAGACGCGCAGCCTCCTGCCCTTCCCCATTCTGAGAGAAAGGAAGTTGGGGAGCTGGGACAGGAGAAGCAAGCTGTCATGTATGTCTAATACTGACTTAAAATGTGGACCTGTATCTCACTTAGACCGTACTGCAAGGAAAAGCAGCGTCCCCCCATAGTGGTGATTTCATGGACAACCCATCCTTGCTCATTTTCTCATGCTTAATATTTTTAAATGCAGCATCGTACATTCAGTGTGCTGTTCAAAGGCTCTCCTGAATATTATTTCATCATGGTCTAAGGCTTGGAGGTCACCAGATAGTAACAGGACTTGTAAAAACACAGGTAGAGCCATCCTGCCTGGGTTTATACTCCAGTTATACAATTTCCAACTAGGTGACCTTAAGCAAATTAATTAACCTCTCTCAGCCACATTCTGTACTTCTGTAAAACAGGGATAATCACAATACCATTCTCATGGAAGGGCTGTGAGAATTAAATAAGACAATGCCAGTGAAATGATTAGCACAGTGCCAGGTGAAAACTACGGGGCCTTTGGCTGCTGCTGTTGCTAATAACGGTTATATTGTCAATGCTGTTTCAAAGTTGCCAATTATGATTTCTGGTAAGACAGAGAGGTCTTTACGATCTACAGAGGTTTACAGGCAGGTTTACCCTATCACTAAATGGCCCCAGGATGCTTTACTTTTTTAATGCTTTCTGCAACTCTTAATGGTAAGATTTCAGGCTATCAGCCATAGTGCTGTCAGCCTGGATATTATTTACATTCTGCTTCCAATTTACACTGGCGCTTATCTTGAAGGAGTTATGCATTAAACAAGAGTCACGCTCTTAAGCACTGCAGTAACTCTCTTGGCCACTAGAGGTCCACTCGCGAAGCATGGGCCGGGGCTGTGCTGGGCTGCCCAGAAGTCTGCAGGTTGGTCCAGAGCTCCAAATTTTAAGGAATCACATTACACGAGATAATGCAAGTTTTTCCTCAATCTGGTATTCAGAGTCCTCCACAGCGGTGTTTGGGTCTACATTTTTAACCTCCTTTTTAATCCCACTATTGATTACATGCAAACCATCAATTTCAATAGAGTACATACTCTGCCATTTCCCAAGCAAACATTGGGCCATTGACTGTTACACGTCTGTGTCTTTAGACACACTACTTGTTCCCCTGGGAACCACCCCATCACAACCCTGATGGTCTCTGAACCTATGGAAATTCTCCTCACCCTTCACGACTGGTCAAGAGTTACCTCTGCAAGAAATTTCCCAGTGATCTCTCTCCTCCTTTGAATTCATGAAACTTGCCCTGTGTTCCACTCCCTAGCCAAGGGACATTCTTGTATTATTTACTTTGTTCCTCTGCTTGAATCATCCCCTACTGATGCTTCACCTCTCCCTAGTCTATGATCTACTGAACTACTTGAGTCTTACCATCCCATGAGTGTCCAAAAACAGGAAAAGGAAGTTCTGACCATTTATTGCACATTTGATGTGGGCCAACCACACAGCTGGTCACTTCATAATCTTGATCAAGAAGCCTATTAAAGAGAAATTTCCATCCCTCTTGTACAAATGGAGACTTAAAGAAATAAAACGACCCGGCCAAGGTCTCACTGCTTGGAAACCAACAGCCACAGTTCAAATGCAGATCTAACTCCAAAGCCCATGCACTTTGGCTCTATTAGAGCACATCTATTCCACACTGCATGAAATATAATGGTCCCTTGGTTTAGGAACTTCATTTGTTTTATGAATTTGGGAAAGATGGCCGCATTTGTGTTTGTGTGGGGAAGGTGGCTGTGGTTGTGTTTGTCACCCGATGCAGAGTTTGTGAACAGAAGCAAAGTTGCGCTGTGCACTTTTGTTTGTGAACCGAACTGTTTCCAGACAGAAGCGTCCATGAGCTGAGGTATTACTACAGCTACTCCAAAATATTTTGGGGTTCCTTGAGTAGCTGCAGAGCAGCCTCCACTGTATGTCTGCAGTCTCAGACTATCAACCAACTAGGAGCCACCCCTATGGCCCTCAGACCCCCTGGTCTCCGTGCAACCACGCCTCCACGCCTCCACGCCTCCACAGTTCCCCCAAGTCTGCGCTGCTTATGGATGGGAACATCTTCTCCTCCAGTGTTCCAGCAGCTCTGAAAGTCCTTTGTCTGGCCTCCCCAGCCCCTGTCAGCCTGTAAGGGTTAAAATCCATTCTCAGGCGGAAACTGGGGAGGTGGGAGTCCTAAGTGATGTTCAAAATTACTATCAAAGAGGACACAAAGACTAAGGCATGCATTTCCCTTAGGGCAGCTTTGCAATGCCAGCAGCCCTACGATTCAGCTGGCCATAATATTATGAAATATGCTGCAAAACAACTGGATTTCATTTCAAACAGCATAAATTAACAAACCGCCCATGTGCACACAGCATCTGCTAGCCTAATAATTAAGATATTAAAAAAGTCACCTAATGGCACCAAAGTCAGGATAATGAGATAATTGGTACAGTGTTTTATAAAACGTTAAAGACGCGGGATCCAGTCACCCATGCGGCACCCAAACGCAGGGCTGCTTGCTCCTGGCCCCTGTGCACCGTGTTTGGATTAGCACGGAGTGAAAACAGCCACCACTGTTATGTAACTAAACCCGGCATATACAGTTGTCAGTCCGGGTAAATTTAACTCTGCAGGTTGAAGGCAGAGCTGGCTTGCCAGAGCAGAACGTAGAAAACAGGAAAAATTTAAAGACACATTGCCTCGTGGACCACAAGGGAAGGCTGGTAGGGAGCTGGTGAGGGCACAGCCAGCCCAGGGATCCTGGTCCCCGCCAGGGCATCAGCCCCCAGGACAGCCAGACTGAGGACAATGAATAGTGACAGGAGCCCGACTGTTCAATTACAAAACCGTCTGCATTTCCCTCTCCCTACGTGGCAATGAAGGCGCTTAGGGGGCCTGATGCAGCTGGGAAGAAGAGAGGCTGAAACTGGGAATCAGGGAGGCTTGAACAACAGGGTGCTGTGCAGCGTGAACAAAGTGGATCCCATCTCCAGGCTGGGCTGCCGCTGCCCCCCATGGCACAGAGGAGCCCGCCAGGAATGTGACCGCGGCCTGAGTGTCAGGCACTGCTGCCCCTGGACTGCGGGTGGGGCCCAACCTCACTGCCCCTCAGCCTTGCCAGCAGCAAAAGAAGGAAAGAAGGTTAACTTCTAACTCTTCCCAGGGGGCTGGCAGGTGCCACCATGAGGCCATTCACCGGGAAATACAAGATGTCAGAAAGTATCGCTCCAGTGTCCCTGTCTCCAATACCCATCCCGGACCAAGAGCATTCAGCACAAAGCAGGTAGGACAGATACCGCGGAGTCAGTGCAGACCAGGGCCTCCTACTTAGATAACATTGCCCCAGGCACATCACAAAGGCCTATAGTGAGGGTTTCCACCCTGGCAGAGCCTCTGAGAGATGCCCAGGGAGCTCAGGGAGAACGGATGGTCAGGTTGGTCTCATTTCTATGCATCCCGCATATGTGGGGGGAGGCACATATACTTTGTATGGCTTAGTACACCTGGAGATGCTCAAATGACCCAGAGCATTTGCAAGATCCTCTGCTCCAATTTGTAAATGCAACAGGGCTGCACCAGGAAGAAGCAAGTAAGGTGCTCACCCTAGGCACAGAACTGAAGAGGATGTGAACACACTCAAGAGCCAAGATAGGTAACATTCCAGTGCCACGCTTTACAATTCACTATGAACGTGAGACTATCTCTAGGCAGAGCAATACTAAAAATTTAAATAAACAGAGTGACAGTCCAGATGCAGCCAGGTACAAGCCCCTGGCATAACATCCTGTACATTTCAACCTAGCACCACAACCGGCGGGACAGGAGCACTGCTGACTTCTGCACATTCTCATCTTTGTATCCAGCATACCTGCATTTGTGGGACATCCTGAGCTGCAAGATCGGGATGGTGGGATCTGTCCACAGGAGGGAATCCACGTCCATCTTCTAAGAGGAGGCTGAACAGACATTCCCAAGAATAACCAAGGGAAAACCTGTGCCCTGGAAGGAAATATTCTCCCCAAAATGTTTCATTCTAAAAGAATATTTAAAATCATTACTGTGTAAGTAGTGATAAAGCTTTGGCCAGTGTTGCATTGTTCTCTAAATAGAAAAGATATTTTATATGTTGATATCATATACACTTATTTGCTATAAGTGCGGTCCTAACGACGCCTCCCTCAGCTCACAAACTCACATGGCTTCCTACTGCCTGTGGACTTAGATTCTGAAGCTCGGCAGAAGAGCCTGACACTCCATACTAATCCCTGTGACTCCCCTTTCCTTACCATCCTTCCATCCACGCCAGCAACCCATCCTTTTGCAAGCGCCTGCCCTGGCAGAGGCTGCTCGCTCCCAGGACCAGCAAAGGCCTCTCTCGCCTCCCCGAACCATCTCTCCTTCCCTAAATCTCATGGGCTGTTCCAACCCCAATTCTCAAACCGCCTTCTCAGTGAAGCCGTGGAGCTCTATTAGGTGCTGAATTGTCAGACAAATTAAAGTCAGCAAGCTATGGCCTCAAGCAGCTTTGGTTTAGCAGCATTTTAGTTTAGCCTGAAATTAACCAAAACGCTTATCTGCCCCCGAAAAAAGTCCCATTGTCGAAGCATACTGATTCCTCCTCTGCCTTCACAAGTAACGCCAATAGGGGAAGGAAAGAAAAAAGGGGGAAAAAAAATACAAAGCTCCTATCCCCTATGGACTGCTCCTGACACAAAGTAGGGGTCCCTAAATGAATATGCAAACACTTCCCACTTAAGGTGGACAGGAAGTCAGACCACTGGCCCCAGCAGTCAGAAATAGATAAACAGGGTGTTTCCTGGATCCTGAAAACCGCACGGAGAAACGCACACTGCTCTTCACACAGGCAGCAGAGAGCAAAATCCCATTTGACCCGAAGCTTAACTGAAGTCCCCAGCCCTCCCAAGTCCACGCCACCTGCTCTGTGATTGGCTTCCAACGCCGAGGGCCTTGCTGCTCAAAAGCCTGATTTTCCCGAGCAGAGCAATTCAAAACCATCTTAGTCACACGGATAGAAGGTGAAAGTATATTCCAAGCGAACTACTGGACTGAGGTCGAGTTTATCAAACCAATTACACCGAGATGTTATGGGAAGGGGGGAGAATGTAATCACATATGACAGGGATTATCCAAACTGCTTACACAGGAAATCAGGAAACTGATAACGGGCTGACAACAGCATGTACCTGACGGAGGAATTTCAGGCTCAGACTCCCCAGGCTTGTAAAACAGAAATAACAACACAGAACAAGCTGTGCTGCGCGGCGCTCCTGAGCACCCTGGGCGCTGGGTGAGGACGGCTTGGGACAGACGTGGGAAGGGCCGCCCCCTCCGGAAAGACCCCTCCTCCTCGGCAATCTCCAGGTGCAGGATGTCAGGTTTCCTTATACTGTGTGGAAACATCTGAATGGACCCTGACCAGGGATGCTAAGAATTAGAGCAGGAAGTCAGGGGTGAGACCAGGAACATCCTTGTGAGCGGGAAGAGGCACGCAGAAGTCAAAGCTGCCCGCAGGACAAGGACTTCAGCGTGACACCGCCCAGCTGAAGAAGTCAGCGCCAAGGGTCACTCTACACACTTCTGGGCCCACTGGCATTAGGGGGAGCCGCTGCAGGGGCCTCTTGACTTGATGGATAACTACACTGGCTGGGAAGGCCTCTCGCCTCTCCAGACCAAGGCCATCCAGGGTGTGCCAAGGCACACACAGAGGGGTCACATTGCACCCCAAATAAAAGAGCCATAAATGAACTTTCTGGAACATGGAGTCACTGCCGGAGATACCTAATGAATCACTGGCAGACAGGACACCAAAATAGAGGTCCTAAATAAAGTGAGTGACCTGGAAAAGGAAATAAATACCCACGTTTTAGAGAAGGGGCATCCCAGGCCTCTCTGTGCACCTCAGGCTTTGTTTCTTTCATACCAAGCGGCACCCGAAAACACCCTCACGAGTTCAGCCCAGGCCTGTAACAGTGGTGATCTACAGCAAGTTCAATGCCGCCTTTTAGCAGTTGCTGCACTTAATTGAGTGGAAAAAGCTGTCAATCTAAAGCCCCAATCCCAAGGTAAATTCACTCTGAACTAACCATCTGCCAGGGCTTCTCTCCCAGGGTAGTCAGCACTTACCATCCAGAGGACTGGATTCACTTCCTCATAATTAGATCATTCCTGAATTAAATTGACGGTCCCAGGGGAAAAAAAAAAACAAAACAAAAAAACGCAAAGTGTGTTTTGAGACCAGAAAGCAGAAGCAGACTTGTTTTAACAAATGCAAGAGACTACATTTTTTTCCACAGTGATAGGGTGGCACAATAAATGATTTTTCTAAATTAAGCTCCACAACAAGTATTATCTTCCACGCCACCCTCAGAATTTATATTTGGACTTTCATTTGCAGAGTTGAGACATTTCTTGGAAGCATCACAGAAAAACCCAAAGGATGGGTGACCGTTGTTTATAAGCCCAGAGGCATCAACAGGGTCAGACAAGATGGACCAATCTTATCAAACAATGTGAATGTCAAAGTCACTTCTCTGGGCCTGTTGCTCCTTCAAAAATAGAAAGCAAAAATTTCAGGCAGTTTTTTGAATTTCCAGGATAACCATGTTCACTAGAAAGGTTGGGAGACGTAGGTGAAATAATCCATAAAGGGACAAACTCAGACCGGGCCCCGGAAAGCAATGCAACCATACTGTAAGCAGAAGTATAGGAAGAAATGAAAAAGAAATTCTGAACAGTAATAGGAGGATTTACCTCACATCAGACTCCATCTCCAGGGCACTTTAACGACACCAGGTTTCTCAAACACTTCACACTGACCAAGTTTTCCAGGAAATATTTATGAACTAACTAATATGTCCAGTAACATTTTCATGCTGTTCTTTGGAAGTCTGCACACCATTTGGTCTACTAGTATATTTCTGAGGAGACACAGACACAGAATCCAACAAAACACGGTTCCCTCCAGGCCTTCACCAACCGTGCATCTGCAAAGACTAATGTAACCCAAAATAGAATGGGACCGATCCATTTTTGCCTGAAATCCCGATTAGATATTCCAATGCCTGCTTTTCCAAGGATGGAATGTTAGAGGTACGATCAAAGAAGATGGACAGAAAGAGAGAAATAACCACCAGGTCCTCACAATCTGACAGGCTAAATAAAACCTATGATTAGGGCCTATGTAATATTGATGTATGCAATATAATATTTCTACCTCTAGAACTTCTAATATTTCTCAAACTTGCTTGATCTGAATAGTCACCTGGAGCATTTAATAAAAACTTACAGTTTTTAGGCCCTTTAAAAAAAAGTTAAATTCAGTCGGCCTGAACTAGGTTCAGTAGCCTATGCTGTTATTTCTTTGTAAGTATTTGTAAAATATAACAGTCACACACACACACAGAAACATTTTCAATTCCTTTACCCCATCTCACTAGTTTTCCTCCTCCCCAGTCCCCTCTCCCAACTTTAAAGCGTCTACCTCCCCATTCCGACTGGTTCTCCTTTATTCACTTATTCTTTTACCCAAACTTACTAGAGGCCAAAACTGCCAAACTCTCCAAGGCCAGAAGCAAAGCAAAACAGATTCAGAAAAAATGAGCAGATCACAGAATGATGGTATGAGGTAAGAGAAGCCACTCTGCCTACACACGAGCCGGGAGGGATGGCCTGAGATGCTGACACCCTCCCAGGAAGGGAGAGGTAACCATGGCCATCCCTGGCCAGAGTTAGAATTGAGAGCCTGAGGAAGACAAAATTGATGGATGAAGCCCCCTTTTCTGAAAGAGAGATCAGAAAACCTACCCCTTACCCAGGGAAGCAAAAAGGGAAGTTGCCATGTACTTGGAATTCTAGGCAGAAAAAATAAAAAACTAAAACCAGGCTCAGATGAGAAACTGAAATTCTAAACCTATGGAATATGCAAATGCTTCTAGATTCTGAACTTGTACTACCCCTGTGTCTCAGGAGAGGGACACACCCAGACACCAAATCACACAGGACACCCTGGGGGAAAAAATGTGGCAAAGAGAAACTTGCCCATCAAAAATTGCAATCCACTTAAGAAGCAGATCCACTAAATATAAGATATGGGTAACAAAAACTAACTTGACATCATCGGACGTTATGGAAGGGTCATAAAACAAGCAAGTGTACAAGTATTGAAGAGATTTTTAAAAAGAAAAAAACAGAAAACAAAGACGTTAGGAGAAAAACGATAACCCAAAAAATAGGCAAAAAGAAAAACATTTTCCAATAAGAACAAATATAGTCTTTAAAATTAAAAAACGCAAAGAACATGACACAAAAGAATACATTTGGCATGTTTCCAGTTATATGAAATCCAATATAAAGCAAAGAGAGGCTTTTCAGGGACCAGGAGATGTTCGCTAAGGAACTGGGCGATGGCTACACGAGATCATCATGTCAAAGCTCCGTTACTTCACATCATGTATATTAAACCATCATTTAAAAATTCAATAAGCACTTTACCCAGTAGATTAGACAGAGACCAAAGTGGTTCAAAGAAAGGACCAAGAAAATTGCTGGGAGCACTGGACATAAAGAAACAGAAATAAAAGTATGAAAGAGAAACGAAATAGAGGGTAAAATGGGAAGTGCTCTTGTATGTCCAACAGGAGTTCCAGAAAAAGGGACCGAGCAAAAAAGAAAGCCTAAGAATGTTCCAGAGGAAAAGGAAAACAAGTTGTAGGAATGAAGAGGCACATCCAGTGCTAAATGGAATACATAAATCCAGGTCTAAACATATCCTAATGACCCTGCACAAAGGCAAAGGAAGAGAAAACCTCAAAAGCAACCAGGAAGACAAATTACATATAAAGGAGCAGTAATGTGACTGACAGCAAACTTATCGTCTGCAACATCAGACGCCGCCTATCGGTCAAAGGCCCCTACCGAGCTGCTGACTGTATGAAATGAGTTTTGTTCAAAACGACTGCAGAGAGAATGTATTTTCTCACGATGATCTTTTGTGTTAAATGCATCCTTCATCTATTCTGTCAACAGGCTTCTGTTGCACACCTACTGTGTGCTAGCCGGGGCAATGAACTCTGCTTTCAAAGATCTCAGTACTCTAAACTCAGACAAATCACAAGTCCTGGGGTAGGAAAATCCAGGTGCTTTAGAGGACAAAGGAATGATGTGTGACCCATAGAAGAGAGGTCTAGGAGAGCAGGTCTCAGCTGAGAGTTACCAGACAGACAGGGTCAGCAAGTGAGGACCTCAAACCCCAGGGCCTTAAGCATCTGTGCCCTGCTGGGTCCTGAGGGTCTGCAATAGGACCAGGCATGTGGGAGGTGCTGCAGATGTGGGTGTTAAAGGGGTGCCTGGTGGCAGGCGCTCAGCTGTGGGGAAAGCAGGCGGAGGCGAGAAGACACAGCATGTCTGAGGACCACAGCTCACAGTGGCTGGAGGACCAGACACGATGGGGCCAGGGGAAGATGAATCAGGGTGCAAGAGAGGGGCTGGGCAAAGCCACCGGAAAGGCGCTTACATTCTAAGAGAAACTGGAATGTGATGCAGGGTGTTCAGCTTGAAATAACGTATAAGACTGAGATTTCCAGAAATCACTCGGATCCTAGTGTCAGTGTCAGAGGCCAGAGCACAGTTCTATTACAGAAGAAGACAGGTGGTAATGCTGATCCATAGACAGACAGACAGACAGGTTAGTAGGTGGAAGGGAGGGAGGATGGATGGATGGATGGATGGAAGGAAGGAGGGAAGAAGGAAGGAAGGAGGAAAGAAGGAAGGAAGGAGGAAAGAAAGAGGAATGAAGGAAGGAGGGAAGGAAGGAAGGAAGGAGGGAAGGAAGGAAGGAGGAAAGGAAGGAAGGAGGAAAGGAAGGAGGGAAAGATGGAAGGAAGGAGGGAAGGATGGAAGGAGGAAAGGAGGGAAAGAAGGAAAGAGGGAAGGAAGGAGGAAAGGAAGGAAAGAAGGAGGGAAAGATGGAAGGAAGGAAGGAGGGAAATATGGAAGGAAATATGGAAGGAAGGAGGGAAGGAGGGAGGGAAGGAAGGAGGGAAGGAGGGCAGGAAGGAAGGAGGGAAGGAGGGCAGGAAGGAAGGAGGGAAGGAGGGAAGGAAGGAGGGAGAGAGGAAGGAAAGAGGGAAGGGAAGACAGGTAGATATGAGAGAAAGAGAAAGAGTTGAGAATGAGCAGGTCTTTAAAAAAAAAAAACAAACATGAAGTCCTGGCTGCCCGAATCCCGCCATATGTGCTTTCTAACCAGGGTTTCTAAGCAGGGCTTACAGCAGAGCTGAAACAGGAAAGGGAAACGTCCCCAGCTCCAGTCCAGCACTCTGTCCAGGCTTTGCAATCTCAAAGCTCCAGTGTGCAGTCACCCTGCTGCCATGCACATGGTGTTTTGCCCACACAAGGCCAAATCCTGCTCCAAAATAGCAGGGTGGTACACGTGGACCCAGATGAACCTCACTCCGTTCTATGAAGTTTGAGTTTTTCCCCTCTTCTCGCAAAAACAGCAGACCAGAGACAGGTCTGAGGCAATCATGCTGGTGATCTTCCTGTGGACACCGTCCAGAAATGGGCAGCAAGCCCACAAGAATCTGGCCGAACAGAGCCGTTCCTCAGCCAATGCCAAGTTCAGCAGCTTCTCTGTGAGCAGCTCCTGTGAGCAGCTCCTGTTCAGGCCGAGGAGCACTGGGCTGCTCTAAGGATGCGCCCTGTCCATCGCCCGCTTCTTTAGCCCACTGCCTCTGGCTCTGCTGAGTGCTGAGTGCAGGATTTTCTCACTTGGTTCAAGTTCCTGATGGGAGGTGCGGGCAGGAACTCCTCCCAAAGATGGGAGTTTCTCTTTTAGTCAGCCGGAAGTCAGCCAAGTGAGGAAGAAGGCTAACTCTCAAAGAGTTCTCTGGCATGGCCACAGTAGGGGGACAGGACACTTAAGGAATGGAAGGAAAACCTGCCACTGGAGGATGCAGTAAGAAAACCTGAGGGCAAGAGAAAGCAGAAAAACAATTTCTAGGCGCTGCTATGGTCGGCTGACCAGGCTGGACACTGCACAACCCCGTGGAGTTCCACTAGCCCCACCCACAACTTCCCACCTCCACAGATGGAGGAGGGCAGAACAGAGACAGCAAGGAGCCCGCAGCACTGGGGCTACTATGTAGACACATTTACCACCATTAGGGAATGCGAGAGGGAGCAGTGGCAGATGGTGTGGCAGCAGCTACCAACCACGGCTTCCAAGGTCAAGGCTCTGGTCTAGGCCTTAGTCTTTGATCTGCAAAATGGAGATCAAGTTCTTGCCCACTGTGAGCAGGCAGAGATGACTAGAAGGCCCGCGCACGGTGTGCCTAGTACCTGGGGCAGAGTAAGTAATTGATAAATGGGAACCCATACCTGTTACGAACTCCTGTCAAATCACTGCCTGAATCTGCATATAACTGCGTACCTATTGTGGGCACAGATAATATTTTATTTCATCTTTGTAACCTCAGCCCCTTAGTGGCTCCAAAGCATAAGAGCTGAACTATGGCTGTGGACGGAAGTAGAGAGAGAGAGGAAGGGAAGCGGCCAGGAAGTGGAGGAGGAAGGAGCGAGGGGAAGAGCCAGGGACTCTTATTTCTGTGTCCTGAGCCCCCGGCAGTACGTCAGGCACTACCATGAACACTGAAAGAGCTGTACAGACAGTATTTGTCCACCAGCTACTTACAAAACAGCAGCTAAGTGTCTGCTGTCTGTGAAGTGCTCTGCTACGATCCCCAGGAAACACAAGGCCGTCCCATGGCATCCCTGTCCTTGTAGAACTTGCAGCTTAGACTGAGGTTCCTACATAAATGGTCCCTGCAGTGATCAGCTGTCATCCCAGGACAAGTCCAAATGAGAAAGGACAGTGACCTCCCTTCCTCTACCTCCACCACCAAGCAAAATGATGCTACATTTGTTTTTTTATTTGTTTTTTGGCCTAGCTAGATCTTTCCTGGTAGAGACAGAAAAAGATTTAACGCTTTAAAATTTCATTAAAAAATAAGTTTAAATTTTTCTTTGGAAAAATTTGAAGCTCTTTAAAGCTATGGAAGAGAAAGGGAAGAATGTGCTCCCACCTGGACTAGCCGAGCAGCTCGGAGACATCTCTGCCCCCAGCCACTGGAGCTCAGGATCCACACAAGGGAGGTCTGACGTCTGCTGAAGAATGTGTCAGCTTATCTGTCTGTGCAGAACCCCTACCATGTGGATGCGACCAAGGCAAAGTTTTCCCAGGGCCCCAGGAGGCTGGGTGTGATGCGCTACACATCACTTCTACCGCTGGGAATAGCCAACAGTCTAACTTCTAAATTCCAAAAGATATTACCGATGCTGTTTATAATTAGCATGCTAAATAAAACTGAAGCAAACTGCTGGCTTCAACAGACCCAGTCCTATTATGCAGTTGGAGAAGAAGGTTTATATGTGTGGATGTGTATCCATATACAGGCATACACACACACACACACACACACACACACACGTGTATACACACACTACCTGCTGAGCTTTACCTTTCTGAAATGGAAAACAGAACGTGCTTACAAAACACACCTATTCCAGGGACACGAGAGAGGCAAGCAGAGAACCTTGCTCCTTCATTCTGCTGAGCCGGGATGGATTCCAGAAAATGAGGCAGCCCCAGGAACAGCTGAAGATGGAGCCATGTTACAGATGAACCACATTTCCAGAGCTAAGCTCTGAGCCGCAGAACCATTTGAGAAGCATCAGAATACTGAGCTGTTACCCTCCATTAGCTAGCAGCTTACCAGATGGAAATACACATCTGTCTTCATTCCCAACACACACAAAAAAAACAGCAAATATTAACCCAGGAGAGTCAGCTAGTGCATGGCTTCTCTTAAAAAAAAAAAAAAAAAAAAAAAAAAAAAAAAAAGAGGGAGAGTGAGCTCAGTCCTGCTCTGTCTATCCACCTTTCCTCCACCATTCTGAACCGTTGTTGTGACTCCCAGCCAAAAAGCAAAGCGTACACCTCTTTCCCTGGGTGGCTTTGTTGTTCGTGACGATTCAGATGACTGCTAGGGGACAATGCTGAGCATAACATTACTAAATCAGATTAATAGTCAGGGTCCTTAACTCTTTGGCTCCAATATACCATTACCTACTGGCAAAGCAAATGCATATTGCAGGCAGGCTTTACAGGCAGGGACTGAGTCACTCGCTCACTGGCTGTTATCATTTAGACCCACACTGTCCTCAAAAGTCTCCTGGCTTTGGACAGTGAGTGGGTCATGGAGGGTGCTGTATGTCTGAGTGGATTAATCCACTGGTGAGAGTTAATCCACGGGATTAATTCATGTGCTGTTGGGAGACAGGGCCTAATTGAAGGGCTAGGTCAGCGGGGCTGTGACCCGGAAGGGTACCTTCTTGCCCCTATTCCTCCTGTCTTTCGGCTTCCTGGCTGCCATGGGGTGAACAGCTTTACTCAGCGGGCCCCTCCCATCACACCGTTTCTGCCTTGGAGCCAGACAACCACACAGTAAAACCGTGAGCCAAAATTAACTGCTCCTCCTTCAAGTTGCAAGTGGCAGGGACTTCATCCCAGTGTCAAGAAAGTAACTAAACTATAGGGAGAACCACTCACTCCTATTTACGCAGTATGCCCTGCAGAAGCACCGCAGCTGGTACTGTTGCACCTACCAATGGCTACTGCTGAGTTGCTCGGTCACATTCTCAGCCACCCAGCCCGCTCAGTGCACACACCTGGGAGACTTTAAGTGGCTTAAAACACCAAACTCTAGCCTTGGCTGCGAGATAAGTCCTCAGATAAAAGCTCTGCACTTCTCTGAGAGAGGGCTGCTCCCGTCAGTGTAGAGAGTAAATGCCTACTGGACAGAACAAGAGAAAGAGCCCATGGGATGATGGACAGACACACAAAATCAGTCTGTCCATCCAATGGAATATTGCCCTGCAATAAAGAGGTACAGGTTGAGCATCTCTAACCTGGAAATCTAAAATTTCTGGATTAGGCATGCTCAATCATTAAAGTCTATGTATGTACTGCCAAATTCACAAAACTCAATTATGAGACATGCCTGGTCCCCAGTGTTTCAGATAAGGGATACTCAACCTGTGTTCATTTGTGCTACAAAGAGGATGCTAAGTGAAAGAAGCCAGACACAAATGACTTCATTTTATATAATTTTATTTAAGCAAAATATCCATAAAAGGCAAAGGAGGTTAACAACTCCTTAGGTTAAGGGTAATAAGGGAATGTGATGGATAGGAATCGTTCTGGGGTGATGGTGGTGATGGTTGTAGACCTCCATAACTTTACTAAAGATTACTGAATTGTACTCTTAAAATGGATGACTTCAATGGTACATAAGTTATGTGCTAACAATAATTTGCTGGTTCTTTTATGATATTGGGTCTTAGTCATGGGGTCATAGAACTTAGTCCCTGGGTTACAGAAGTACGGCTCAGGTCACGGCTGTTCTGTGGAGGTCAGCCCTCTGGCATGAAAGCTATTATGTGCTGAAAACCATTTATATAATGAACAGTCAAAGTGGGATCAAAACTCAGGCCTCTTGGTTCTGTGTCTTCTGTACCTTCTCAGTCTTCATTATTTGGCTTTTATGTAAATACCCTGGATGTGAACCATACAGACGATAAAATATAAAAAAAAAAAAAAATACAAATACAAACATATATGCTGAATCCAAGATCCGCAAGTTTTTGGAGTACATGTAACCCATGATTACAGTTATGCTCTGCTTACTATAGAGCCTGAATATTTCATTTTCTTGTTCTCTCAATCCCTGTTTTGAGGTGAAATCCATGACTGTTTCTCAGCTTTAGACTGAAGTTTTCTTTCCCTGCCCTAAAGAATCAGAGATGAGTTTTTTAGACGTCGAATCAACTCTAAGACTCTGGTTTCAGTAAACCCAACAGCAAACAACCTAATTCAGACCCAGCCACAGGGGCCTGTCTTTCTAATAGAAATGTAAAATAGATCTTTATTTGCAATGAAATTAAAATGTGATCCAATTATGTAGAATATGAAGGAAATTGTTGTTGAATTACCCAAAAAAATAATAGTCAATCACACACTTTAATTTAAAACAATGACACCACAGACTTAATTACCTTGGGCTTTACCACCATAGATTTCAAACAGTACAGGAAGAAAAGGACAAAATATACCCGGAAAAAAAATGGGGCTCGTTTAAGCAAACAAATGAGCAAGTTGAGGATTTTTAATAACATTTTTGGAGACAAATTGAACACCCTGAAAGTTGTCAGACTGCTTCAAGCATTGACCCATGCTACGTTCTGAGGTTTGTGCCCCCCTAGATGTATATGTTGAAGCACTAAACCCCAGGGGGATGGTATTAGAAAGTGGCCTTCTGGGAGTGATTAGGTTTTAGATGAGGCATGAAGGTAGAGCCCCATGACAGAGTGTGTTGATGACTTTTTTTCATTGCTGAGACAAAATACCTGATACCCAGAATTAAGGAAGGAAAGGTTTATTTAGCTCACAGTCTGTGGAGGTTTCAGTCCATACTCAGCTAGCTCCAAGGCAGAGTGGCACATGGCAGAGGACAACAGTTCATGGTGGTGGAAGACAGCAAAAGCAGCAAGAACAAAAGGGAGGAGAGAGAGAGCAAGCCTCTTTCCCTCCCTTATGTTGTATGCAGGCTACCTGCCCCAGGGTGTACGTAGCACTCACACCCATAATCCTAGCACTGGACCATGAATCGATCACAAACTGTAGAAGCCCGCTCCAAGACTGTATGAGGCTTTGAGGGGACATCCAGACATGAACTGTAACAGGTCCCCATCAGTGTCCTCGTAAGAAAAAGAGACATGAGAGCTTCCTGTCTCAGCCATGTGAGGGTGTGGTGAGGAGGTGACATAGTGCCCTCACCTGGGATCTGACTTCCCTCTCTCCAGTACTGTGAGAAAATTGTTTAAGACTCCCTCCCAGCCCCTGGGATTTTTCTCACAGCAGCCCAAGATGACACAGACAGGCAAACACTTCCCAGTTTGGCCACCCTCTGCGTAACCCAGGACATGATCAAGGTTCGGGGCTGCTTCTTAGGGAGCTCACGCTGGGGTTAGTTACTCGTGGTGAAGGATGTGAGGCAGTATTTGGCCTCCCTAGATCTGCGTTTTGCAAGGGGCTCTTGTTGCAGTGACTTATACATTTACAGTCTAGCTCCCAGCGCTTTTGCCTTGGCATCAAGTGAAAATTAAAATAGAACTGCATATTTAGCTCAACTTCCCTGCCGCAGCACAAGTCCTTAACTTCCTAAAATGTACCTCAGCCTCAAAAATGATGCGTCGCTCTGAACTGCTTCCCTCCTCAGTCGTCTGTCTACACAGGGGCCAGCTGGACAGATGCTCCCATACTGCTGGGGGTTCCCCCATGGCAGGCGTCTCCTCCTCTAACACACAGGGAAAGCATGCAGCCTGCAAAGCGGGGAAGCACTGGCCAGTCCACGGGGGGAGCTCAGAACTCAGACACACCAATGACCTCGTGTGCAAGAAGGCTCCAAACGACCGAGGCATTAGAACTTTTCCAGCCAGTTGTTCTTTCTTTGACAAAGCCCACCATTCCTTCCCTATTCCACCCAAAGTACCCCAAAATGACCCTTTAACTGGTACCTAAAGTGGAAAGAAAAGTTCCAAAAATCAAAGGCAGCACTTGTGGGCAAGAAGGCTTGATCAGAAGCCCTAAACCAGATGATCTGGGGTAAAAGACACAGATTCTGTTCCAAATCTCAGAGGTTAACCCCATGCAACAGAATGTCAGTCTTCCACATTATCAAATCCACAAATGTATGAACTGTATATGTCTGAATTTTCTCAAACGTCGCAGTTTATTTATTCCATGGAAGGAAAAAGGCAGGATCAGGCATGATGGAGGTATGCCAAAGTGGGCTAAAGCTATGAAGATCTTTTCCTTTAAAGTGTGTGTGTGTGTACATTACACGCTTATTGAAATATATATAAACTTAGCAAAGGGCTTCATCAAAGAGGAAAAATGTCCCTTCAATAACACAACTCTAAGACTTACAGCCGTAACTGACTACAACTTACTTCCTCCTGGTTGATCCTCAGCACTTCTTAGGCCAACACAAGGCCCTTTTAAAGCATAACCCGAGCTAACCTGCTCCACCGAGGACTGTAACTCTCTCCCAGCATCTCAGCACAGGAAGGCTCTGGCCTGGCCTTCTCTGGCTCTTTGGATGATGGCCAAGGGAGAAAAGTCAAGCTGGAGAGCTCCCCAAGGTGGTTCTCAGGTAACCCGCTGGTTAGATTTCATCTTGTGTGGGTTTAGCTTTGCCTAGCAAGGCAAAGGAGGTGTTTGGCCCGGGTCTAGAATGATTTCTGTGTAGGTTTCTTCAGGGCCTGGTTATAAACAGCCCGAAGAATGGCTCCGCTGTTCCGAAGGGCACCTTTCAATGGAAACAAAAATAGGACGCTCGCTTAACAAAAGGGGACTGTTTGGCCACCAGTGTCCTGAGCGGGGTCTGAGTGTCCAACTGGAAGGGCTTTCTGCAAAGTTCAAAAGACATAGAAGTAAACAACAGCAAGCAAAGAATCACCCCAGAATCACCCACTCCCGACCTCCCTTCCCTGCAGAAGTGCCAACAGATCAAATGTAAACCTCTTTGAAGAAAACTCCAGCCGGAGCTCAGCTCTAGGGCACTAGAAGGCACTGGCATGGCGAGCCCCCCTACCCTGCTGTCAGATCCAACACACACAGAATGTTGCCCTCCTATATGCCCAGTTTTCCCTACACCATAAAAACAGGCTTTCCCTTTAATCCACTTACCACAGTGTGGGTGAAGGCTTCTAATTTCCCAGCACAGAGATAAAGGAATAACGCGTAGAACACATTAGTGGAATATTGACAGGGAGGACATTTAGGGAGAGCTCAGGGAACACAATGGAGAGCCCAGGAGGACCAAGGAGGCCCCTCCTCCGGGCCACTGGAGTGAAAAATAAGATCAGGTCCCCCTAAGGACACCGCGCTTCCCTCCTCCCTCGCTGGCCTGCAACATTATCAACTTCCTGCCAAGACTTCCCGCGAGCGCTGCATATGTGAAAGTGCAGGAGAAACAACAGCACCACAGACACACGGGGACTGCGCCACGGCCCCCCACCCCCACGCCCCCGTCCGCCTCCCTAGCCAACGCTTGCGCACTGCTTTTTCTTCTCCTGGTCAACTTAAAAAAAAAAAATCCTGCAGTCAGTTTCCCATGGCTTTGAAGGTCTTCCGCCCTTCTCAGGCCCTCTTTCAACTGCCTCCCCCACAAAGCCTTCCTCCCAGGCAGTGCAGAGACCTCTCTAAAGCCACTGTTCACCCCACCTCCAGCCTTGAGGTTCTGCCAAGCGGGAGGGAGATTCCCTCAGAGACAGGATAAATCAATGCCCGGCTGTGCAGAAAGAAAAAAAAAAAAAAAACACAGTAACTCTTCACTAGTCCATCAGGTACTTCGGGAAGGGCTCACCTCCAGAGCAACCGAGCTCCCGTCCCACCTGGGGCGGCAGAGTGAGTGAGAGCCTGCCTCCAGGCTTCACAAACATCCTGGATCTTGTAAGTATATGTAGGGTGTCCAGGTCTCCATCTACTTTTGTTTGTTTTTGCAATACTGGAGACTGAGCCCAGGGCCTTCATACTTTTTAATTTTTGTAATTGTATTTTGAGACAAGGTCTTACTAAGTAGCTAAATTGCACATGCTGGGCTCAAATCTGCAGTCCTCCTGCCTCAGCTTCCCACAGTACTAGGATTCTAGGTATGTACCACTATGCCCAGCTCGCAGGTAATCCAGTTTTTTTTCAAAGACACTTTTCTCTCTTCTGCACCCTTTATCCCATTTGATTTCCCAACCACATGTACTTGGACCTTAGATTTATTTTCTACTGATATCACTTCGAAATCCATGAGGACGGTCTCATGGTGATAGAGCTTCGATCTCCCAAAAGCGCTGCTCAGAGCCGGGGCTTCCTGTCCCCAAACCAGCCCTCCTGAGCCCAAGTCCTTGTTAAATATTCTCCCTCCTATTCCACAGATAATATATGGTCAAAACTTGCTGCCCAACCCACATTTCCAGCAAGCACCTCCAGATCAGCGCATCCCAAACTGAACTCATACCTTCTCCCCTCGTCACATACCACACCAAGCTGGCCCCGACGGCTACCCAGCCCCTAACGCTGAGACGGACTCCAACCACGTCCTCCAGCACGTACTGCTGATCCCACTCCCAGGAAATTCTCCCTCCCTCAGAATCCACCCCCTACCTACCCTCCACACGGATTTTAACTCCTGCAGTCTCTCTCTCCAGAACTATCTCTGTGGTCCCCTCTCCTGGCTTCTTGTCTACACAGGCAATTTCCCACCCCTGACCCCATGCACTTAGACATTAGTACCTTGTCAAAAAAGGAATGAAGTATTTTTCACTTGCACAAAATTCTGCTATGGGAAAAGGCCCAAACTGCTCAGTTGGGGCCCCACCTGCTGTCTGTCCAGCCTCAACTCAGAGTTCTCCTTGCTCAGGCCCAACCTGAGCAACCCGGAAGGCACCACCAACATTCAGCCTGGAAATGATCTCTCACCATCGCCTAGAAGAGCTCCCCATTGTTTCAAAACCTGGATAAACCAGACGCCTTCGTGCTTTCCCTGAACGTATTCCTCCATCACCTCATCCCCATGAATATACACTTTTTTCTTAGTATCTGCTATAGGCCTGCGTTTTTCAAATTAATGTACTGTGTTGCCCGTCAGTTCCCTTAATCGAAGGGTGGCCCTCCATTAATGGACGTGGGGCCCAGCACATAGTAAGTGCTTAAGAAACACGTGATGAATCACCCCAAGCAGATGATGTATTGCACCTGCTTTAAACAGACGAGGCTTTCGAAGAATATTAGATTTTTCTTCCCTCATCCCGGTCTTCTCTCCACTGGCTCATCTTTCACATATTGATTCTGAAGTGCAGCATCACAAGCATCCTGCAGGCATTTGCTGACCGCTCAAGCAGGAGGCAGAGGGTGAGGAAGGCACATGGGTGACAACCCACAACCGTGCCCTCGAGGAACGGAGACCAAGGCGAAGAGAAACACAGCTGAAGCAGCAAACCACGAATTCAATAAGGACTATAACTAATGAGAGAGAAAACTAGAGTGTGTTTGCTGCTATGAACTTCGTAACAGAAAAGACCAATTAATAAGGGGATGTTGTCAAACGCCATGGTAATTTTCATTATAACATTTTATTAGGCACAATATGATATTGATATTTTTTCATTCAGGATTGCAATAAATTTCTCCACTACATACATTCTTCACCCAGATGCCAGGCAATGATGCTGCCTTCCCTCCCCTGAAATCCTCACGGAGTTTAAAATCAACAGCGTTGATTTCAATACAGCAGGCACAGTTATTTATGAAGCAAATTTGGTTTCAATATTGTAGCCATCAGAGCAAGCATTATATATAAAAATTGAATGTGTTCTGAACTCTACAAAACAAAAATCTTAATTCTCCAGACAAGGTCTTTCTGAGGTTGGCAATGTCACGGAAGCATGGAGGAGAACAGGGGAGGACAAAAGGGTCACCAGTACAATCCACTGTAGATGCCACCATAACAGAGCAGGGAGGAGGGGCTGGAAGCAGGAAAGTTCGGACCAGGAAAGTTCTCAACACCTCCCAGGACCAGGAAAGTTCTCAACACCTCCCAGGACACAGCACCTTCATGGGGTTGAGCAATGCCTTCAAGGATAAGAATGTATCTCTATCTACTACGGGATAAGTTGCTCCACCAACATCTTTCCTTGCAAAGCAAATGACCAACATTTCCCAAACCCTTTGTGCATCTTCTCCAACCTGAGAATCTCCCAGGACAGAGGTTTCTTGGCACGCTAATGAGGATGGTGAGGACAATGATGAGAAAGCCTGGTCTCCAGTTGTGCTGGTGATGCCATGACGACCCCACCCACTGTAACTGATCATCTGTCCCCATTCGGGAGCATCAACTTGCTGCAAGGACACATGAGCCAAGGATGTTCAAGCCAGCATCATGTACTTCCTTCTCAATTTGCCTGCTTGACACATACATATGGTGTACTGCATCATATATATATACATATATATGTGTGTGCTGTGTGTGTGTGTGTGTGTGCATTCACTGCATTATCATTTCTTGACTCTTCCATATTACCAGACTGGGGCTTCTACTCTTACCTACAGTCAATTTCTTGAAGATCAGCTACTTGAAATCTGTGTGTGTGTGTGTGTGTGTGTGTGTGTGTTACCCACACTATCATGATACAAATTGGACAAAATAGATGCTTAATGGCATAATTCCCTCTACAATGGCACTATTATTACAACATTACTCTATTTTCATTACCAGTGCATATCAGAACCAGCTTCCAACGTGTTTGAGTGAAGAAATAAAACCACCTAATCACATTGCCAGTTAATTCTGTAGAAGTCATGCCATACATCAAAACTAAAACACGTCTGTAGCATCTCAGAAAGACAAGACTCCACTCTTGGTTCAATTCCTCTTGCTTACTAGGCCTCTGCCTCTTCTCTACTTTGACCTACCCTAGCGCCATTACAAGCAAAATCAATAGAAGACCTTTAGCAAGTTTAATTGATCCTCTAACAAAGGATATTATAATCCATCAGCACTCTCACCTCATGCTAACGTTTTCCAGCATCTACCCAATACCACTGTGGTACCAATAAACCACTCTTTCTCACGCTGCTCTCTCATCAGCTCAAATACTGTAACAGCAGAGCAATTTCAAACAGGTTGTGAGTCTCGGAGAGCACTGCTTGCAAAGTGCATGTAAATTATTAGATTACATTACAAGTGAAAGACTCAGCAGTGGGCCACCATAGTGGAGCATTAATGGAGAACAAGTTGAATGGAAACCTTATAGACGGCTTCTCCAATGGGAGTTTTTGGCAGGAAAGAGAAAGTGAGTAAAGGGGAAGGGAGGGCACGGAATCATGAGATGCTGTGAAATGAGGCGCCAAAGAGCACTGGAGCATTGTGGGAAGGAAGGGGACGCCCTAGTCCCCACGGTGGGGAGAGGAATGGCCGGCGGGGCCCCCGGGAATGGTGGTAGTTGGAGGCAGGGAGGCAGGGGGCAGCCAGACGCAAGCCCACCTCTTGCTCACTGAAGCTATGAGAGGTAACATCAGGAAGGCCCTGCACATGGTGGATGGGACTGAACTTAAGTGATGCATCCTCTCTTGGCAGGACCCACCCGTGGTGACGGAACGGAGATGAGGTTGGATCCCATCCCAGGACTGGAACTGGCAGCGAAAGGGACAGCGTCAGAGCTTCCACCCATGCCTGGAGACTCTCGCTTGTTTCACAGAGCAGCCAATCAGAGCCAAGGAGGATGCTCCCAGCAAAGGGGACGGAAGACCCAAGGAGGAGATGGGGAGAGGTGGCCACAGGGCCACCACTCTGTATCTGCCTCATGGTTACCATCATCACTGCAGTGTGCTGTGTGCCAGGCGGTCCCCATGCACTACTACGCAGGTGCCCACAACTACCCCGGGAGGCTGCATCTCCACCATGCCCAGTGCACAGGGGAGGACAGAGACCAAGCGGTCCATGAACTTACCTAAGGTCACACAGGATTCCCAGCAGCTTGTCGCAGCCAGCTGAATGTCCTCTGTTTCCCAACACGGCCTAGTATGAGTTGTTCAAGAGTGCAGCAAGCCTAGCATACAATGCAGGGGGTTGGGGACTCTCAGAAGCACAATTGGGACAAGAGGGTGGACTGGGACCTAAAGGTGCAGGTGCAAGCATGAGCCAGCTGGAGATGTGCTCAAAGCATCACACAGTGCTGAGCCTGCAGGGGAATGTGGGGAAGGTGATTTGCAGAGCACATGAGTCCCTGCTTTATTCCAAGGCACTGAGCAGGATGAAGACGTAAGCTGTGGTGTTCATCTAGCAGAGCTCAGGCGCATACCCAGCAAATGGCACGTGAAGACTGCACGGAAGCAACGGGCAGAGGAAGAGATTTCCTTTGTGTTGCATGAGCAAGGCAGGTGCATGTGACTGAAAACTGCAAAAGGCGGGAGTCTTGTGAAGTCTCAAGGGAGAGAAGAGCTCGTCCAGGGCTCGGTGGACGGAAGCATTTCCATTAAGCAAAAGTAGAAAGCAATCCAGGGTTTAGTGTTATGGTTTGTGTCTGGGTGTCCCCCCAAAGCCTCATGCAATTATGGAGTAGGCTTCTAGAGTTTATGATTGATTCACGGTCCAATGTTGGGATTATGGGTGTGAGTGCTACACTTGCCCTGGGGCGGGTAGTTTGCATACAGTGTAAGGGAGGGAAAGGGGCTGCTTGCTGCTGCTCCTGCCCTTGTGTTGTTGTTGCTTTTGCCGTTTTCCTGCACCATGAACCGTTGCCCTTTACCATGCGCCACTCTGCCTTGGAACCAGCTGCGTATAGCCTGAAATTTCCACAAACTGTGAGCTAAATAAACCTTTCCTTCCTTAATTCTGGGCGTCAGGTATTTTGTCTCAGCAATCAGTGAAAAGTAACCAAGATACTTAGAGAAACATCGGTAGTGTTGGGTCCGAGGTGACCAGACGTGGGTTACCCTGAGAAACCCCACTGTGCACACCAGGCACATAGAAAGTGCTCCCTAAACAGCGGATGGATGAAAGACCACCTTGGGCTCTAACACAGTGACACCCACACTGAAGAAACAGGGGCCAGATCTCTAAAGTCTAGGACAGATGCATGCCTAAGTGTAATAGGACATTAATGAGCACACGCAAAGAGTGGCATAAAGATTTTGAATGATTACAGTAATAAGTATGTACATTTTTTGTCCTCCCTCGCCTCCTCCTTGAAACTGTAATGAGTGACACCTGGAACTCAGCATGAGTCACTGTGGACACACACCTCCCCTCTCCTGTCCCATTGCGATACCCCAAGCTTGGGAGGGCTGCTTCTGCTGCATGCCCTGGACAGAATATGGGGGTACAGCTTATTGGATCAGAAAACCAATTTTGGGGCTGGGGATTTAGCTCAGCAGCACAGCACCTGCCTAGCAAGCGCAAGGTTGTGAATTCAATTCCCGGTACCAGAAAAACAAACAAACAAACAAAAAAAAACCATTTAGTGGATCCTCATCTGTATTTTAAATAAGAGCAAAAATGACATGTAAAAGGTAAATATTTTATATGAAAATATTATGTGAAAATTTTATTTCTTTCTGTGTATGCATGTGTGTACATGTAATGGTTCACAATATAGTTTTTTCTCATTGTAGATCACAGTATCAGTGTTTCAAAGATATTGCTATGAAGGGTCATGAATTCAAACTTAGGGCTTTTTTTAATGCTCAAGCTGAATGACCCTCGTTTTCCTGGATGAGTGTGACCAATAAAATGTTACAGGTCTTTCTGGGCTGGTGGACTTGGTCCATCCTGAAATAGCGAGAAAAGTCTGTGGAACACACTAAGTTAAGAAGTAGTTCCTTTGAAGCAACCCCAGTATCACAACACACCATCAATCCTTTTGAAAAGCAATTTATTTTTTTTTCTAATTATAAAACTAGTGCATACATAATGCAAGGCAGCTCAGCAAATCCAGAAAAGCACAAAGAAAAAGAAACTTAGAGAATCCCAACATCTACAGATGACCACTTTATTAATACATCATTTTGGGATATGTGGGTCCAAGTTAATTTATTGATATAATTCTATTTCACACATACACACACGTACACACACTAGTTTTGTACAAAAATCACGCGACCCTCTGTATGCTGCAATGAATGCTGGTACTTTTCACCTAGCAGGAGATCATATAGAGTTTTCTCTATTAAGAAATACTTTTCCACTGCCACCAGATTTTTAGTGGCTTTGTAGTATTCCATTAGCAGACTTTGTCTCCGGTCCCCCCCCGCCGTGAAGACACAGATTTGTTTTCTGGGGCCCTCAGCTATGTCCAGCTGTAGTGAAACCCAGTATGAAGAGGTTCAAGTCCGTGACAGTATTTTATTCCTACTAAATCCGAACAGGAGACTTGGGCACTATTTTTACTGTGCTTTCCAATGACTTACTGACATGGCTACAGCTCACTGGCTACTTTCTAATTAATAATAAAAATGCCTACTGGGATTTAAAAAAAAATAACAAGTGCGGACAATGTTCTGCTATTGATGAATGGCCAAATGACACTCTGGATTTCATACATATGGGCAGCCTGATGCTGGATTAACCTGTGTTCTCATCTTCATAGCCTCAAGGGCACTTCCTGGAAGCATGAACTTGTTCCTGTACGTTTTTGGAATTTCTGAGGATCCTGCCTAAGCACACAGGTAGAAAGGATATTCACTGAAAAAGTAGTAGAAGACCTGGGATCTGGTCATAACCCTTACTGGGAATATGACCTCCACATCTCACTAGGTTTCTATGAGCGTCAGTTCAAGTGGATGCCAGGCTAGGGAACGGGGTGTGCAGGGTGGCTCTAACACATTTCACTGTAATAAAACAGGACCAGCCGCTGCATCGAGAGTAGGCATCACATATCTCTGTAACACACACTCCCGAGCTCAGACTAGAAGGCAAGCTTTAGAGCATTCAAGAGCCCTTCGGGCGCAGGTCAGTTCTTCCATGGAGTCTTGGAGTCTCCCTGTGCCTCAAGAAAGTCGGAGAACCTCACTCATCTCAGGCTGTCAACCCTCACACTGTGAAAGCTGATACCTTCTGGATTAACAGCCTGGTCCCCAGAAGCCAGCCGGCCTCCTGCTTTAGGCACACACACGTTTATCCAAAGTGGGCAAGGAGTGCCAGTGTGGGGGAAATACGGCTCCCACGATTTCACACCTGTCATCATCAGTCAACTAATCAGATCACTAGCGCAGGAGTCATTCCGGATTATCAAATTATTTCATTTGCCTTTGCTTGCCCAATGCTTCATTACCTGGACAATTGAGAGTTACGGGCAACCCACCCTCCCGGCTGTCCTGTCTCTTCAGATGTAACA
Source organism: Chinchilla lanigera (assembly GCF_000276665.1). NCBI lineage: Eukaryota > Metazoa > Chordata > Mammalia > Rodentia > Chinchillidae > Chinchilla > Chinchilla lanigera. Next base: position 13,764,725 of record NW_004955450.1, on the reverse strand, counting down.
TCCCTGCCACACAAATGTTCCTGGGAGGACACGCTGCATTGTCACATGGCCTTTCATCATCCACTGGTTTTATAACTGGAAAGTGAAAATGAAAAGCAAGGCAGTTTATTTAAGAGGTTTGAGGCTTGCTAAATATACACATTTCCTCTGTGATTGGATGCTGAAAATCCATTAATTTTCACAGTTTCTCCTCCCCATGCCTGGCGTCGGTCACATGGGATGGAATAAGCCTCCTGGCTTCTAGAAGGGCAGAATCGCATGTGGTTGCCTTTTCTCCCTTTCTGCCCGCTTCTGCAGGATTCTCTAAAACTAACTGGAAGAGTGAATAAAATCCCCAGCAATTCTCCTTGCACCCTGGGCAGCAGATCCCTGCGCCCTTTAGACCTGCTCTGTGTGTTTTCCCAAGTCCTCCCTTACCTGCCTTTGTCAACTGGCATTCTCGACAAGTCCGTCAAAACTTTGCAAAGTGTCGACGTTCCTCTTTTGACTGTCCTTGTTAAAGATAATTTAAAATTAGAAAGTCACATTCCCAGCCATTTCAGAGTCTATGCTACTTTCATTTTCCTTTGCACAAACATCTCTTTTTCCCTCTAGAGATCCCTTCCTTCATCCAGAGAGTCCCCGGTCCCCAGCCCCAAACCGGCACTCTTAGCACCTGAACACATTTCTCCGTTCCCATCCTGCACCTTCGCCCAGTGAAATACACCTGGGCTCGGGGTTCTCCCTGCACTGTGGAGAGAAATGTCTGTGTCTATGGATCGGAAAGTCACCTTCAGGAAAGAAGCATCCAGTAGGCTGTCAATTAATCAGGACAAGACAGGAAAAATTACATCAGCACAGCTTGGGATCTCCATACAGACATTTATGTTAGGGAGATCAAAAGGATTTCTCCCACACAACCTAAAATTCATATTTATGCCTCCTGTTTGGCTATAACTAATTCCCCACCTAACAACACGGTGGTTAATAGTCTGGAATTCTTAAGACAGTGATCACCATACCTCATTACAGGTTAATCACTGCTCTCTCATTTTTCCCCCTTTTTGGGAAATTTCACCTCTATTCTTTGCAACCTGCCTGTTTATCCCTGGTAGTATTTTTTGCTTATAAAATAAGTCAGAAGATTTTCTATTCTATCACTTTTAGTCCCATGTCCAGTTTGACGCACAGATTTTAAGCCTGTCTCTCTTCCCCCCTCAAGCACAGACTCAATCATTACCATTCCCCTCACGTGTACAATCCCATCAAGTTTCAGAGTGTCATCCATACACAATTTTATTTCTTCTTACTTCTGGCACACACGCCTACCACTTACGTACAGCAACTTCGCTACATTCATATTTCATAAACTTCATCAGCATTCTGCCAAATCCTCCCCCAAAGTAAGCTAGGTATTTTTAACAGTGCACTGCCTCTTTCGCTGGCTTGAGGACCCCATGCTAGGAGGGGGCCCTCCCTGTACCCTGGAAGACCTCAGCTGCTACGATGCGGGCATGCATGCAGAAACTTCCTGATTATTTCAGAAAACTTTAAAGAGAGTTCATAATCAACATATCAGCACTCAGGAACAAGATGATGCTTCAAGGCTGGGGGATTATAAATCCCCTGTACTGTGACGTTTATCCACTGTACCAAACTCTGACAGAGTTCCAGGGAAACACTCCTAGTATAGACCCTACCTCACCCCGTTGGACGGTGTGGAGTCCTCCAAACCTTCACAGCTGGCAAAACCTGTACCCAGCATCAGTGGGCCCTGCATGGGCCTCCCCCAAAGGGCACAGGTTCTAGGGACCAGAGAGTCATGAAGAAACCACTGCACCATGCCATCATTAATATGCTGCAGTGTGTAATGTGGCAGGCAGTGTGCAGTAACAATGGGTCATGTAGAGCCATCAGAATCTCTAAGGAAAAAGAAGATTTCTCTCCCCAACACACAGATATGGTTACTCGTGATTCCTTTTACCATGAGCATGTAAGCGCTGAAGCAAAGAGCCAGCCAGCCTACACGGGGAGCTCCGCTACCCTTAGTCCTCATCTCATTCCCAATCTTTTAAGATTCTCCATTTCTAAAGATTTATTTAGACACTCTCCTTGATGTCTACCCCCAAATAATAATGATAATAATAATAATAATAACAGGTTGTCACAAAAAGAACTCCAGAACCCCCAAGCTGAATTGCCAACACAAAGCCCTCTAAGTGATCACAAGATAATCAGAGATGATCATTAAATCATCAGGAGAGGCAGCCTGAAAGAAGCCACTCTCTGCCACACCTCGATGGTCCTAGGGAAGCTGTCCCCATGGGCCCAAGCAACCCAGGCTACGCTTAGACAGAGAGCTGCTTCCCCAGAATTGAAATATGCTGTATTAATATTTTGGAAGCTCTTTGCTCTAACCCTAGAGCTACCTAATTATCAGGCTTAGAAGCCCCATACCAAGAAAGTCTTCAACATAGGTGAGAAACAGGTAAAACTGGCAAGAGTATCTATAATATGTACCATTATACAGGAGGAAATTATACTGTGTTATAGTAAGAGAGTACATACATAACTTATTGTGAACATCACAGCCTTCCTGAGTATTTGAGAATGATTTTGCATCTTCCACAGGAGAAAGAATGAAGAGGACTCTAGATGCTGCTTGTAATTTTTCTGTAAAATAAAAACCTCAATTAAATAGAACCTACTAATTGAGTTTTCTAAACTGCTGCTTGCAACTTAGAAAACAAGGCAGGCGAGTAACAAAACATGATTCTGGTGAGGATTTAACAAAACAGGAGAGAGAATACAATTTTCCAAACTGCGATCAAGACAGATTTAGTCCAGCCTCTGACACCCACAGTTCTGTAATGTGCAATCAGAATTCCCGCTCAAAGCCATGACCCTACAGCCCCGTAAGATTCTCAAATCTTATGGAGAGATTTGATTATATTCTCAATGCACTTGTCAGGGTAAAAAAGGGGATCAGCACACTTAAAAAGCACATTCAATAAGCAAAAGATCAAAAAATATTTTGAGTTAATCTACCACTAATCAAAAAAATCAATTCATCAGCAACGCATTGGTACTCCTGAAGAAAAATCAGGGTTTACAGCACGTTAATCACCACTCAAGCTCTGATGATCAGGAGTTGGCTTCTTCTTTTAAAGCATTAATTCAAAAATGATAGTTTTATTTTTTAACAAATAGCCTAGAAAGATGGGTAAAAAAAAAAAAAAAAAATTGAATAGTTCAGTTCCAAACCAACACCTAGTTCTTCCTATTATGAATTAGATTTTGAAAAACCATAGAAAAGGTGAAGGAGAGGAAGGGAGAGGAGAGGAGAGAAGGCACTGTTCCTAAATTCTGAGTGGGGAAGACAATCCTCCTATTCAGAAAGGTACTCTCCATTCGAGGTTACTGATCACTTCAGTGGCTAGGAACGCTCTCTGCTTTGAAAGAATTTACCACTAATCTGGGGTGAACAGTCCAGGGGTCTCCTCCGGGGAGCAGATAAAAGATGTCTCAGAGTTCCTGCTCATCATCTCAGAGGGCAGCCAGTACAGGATGTCTCATGATGAGATATGGAATATATATACACTTATATGTAAATTTCTTACACACAGGGCATTCACATTACAATGTTCTCCCTAGACACCTGAAGTGGAGTTACAGATTCTGCTTCCACTGACACAGAAATCCACACATAAACTAAGAAAGAGCGCAATTTGCCAAGTGGACAAGAGGGCGAAGAGGAAAGGCAGAATGCTCCCCAAAATGCAGTGTATGCTTTAAGAAGAGTCCATCCCATAGGAAAACAATTTTCAGTAACACACAGTTCAGCCTGTCCCTCCTACATCACGCCACAAATTCCCAAATGCAAAAGTGGGAGAGTCAGGAAGAATGTGCATTTTGCACGTGGCAGGCAAGAATTCTACCACTGAACCACCAATGCTTACATATTTTGACTCAGAAGTGACAAAGGACAGCCTGCTGGCCTTTCTCACATGCCAAAGGTTAGCTCCAGACAGTGACTGCTTTGCTTCCAAAAGCAACCTAGCTGGCATCAAAAATCCTCGGAACCTTCTCATCAGGAGGCGCAGCCCGGTGCAGTGAAAGCTTTTACCAAGCCTCCCTGCACCCCACTTTAGGACTCCGCTGTGGAGCCTCAGGCGGGTGCTGCGCCCATCCGTGCAGCCCGGAAGGCACGAGCAGAAAGATCTCTGGCTGACCAGGCCTCAGAGCAGGCTCCCAGAGGCACTGTCCAAAAACGCGGGGCTCCTTACAAGGCCAGTAGCTTTTGGAAAATTCTAGCAGGTGACTAACATAAAAAAGATCTGCTCTAAATGTTTTAATCACTCAGGACTTGGATTCTAGATGAATAATTCAATTCTTTTTAAGAAAGAGGGAAAAGTAACAGAAAAGGTTATCATAACTGTCACATAATGCATTTTCTAAAATTATTCTATTACATTTTTAAAGGGTATAGTTATAAATGTTTTTATGAGCAATTTACCGGAAAATTAAAGTCCGTTAGTTTAAAAAACAATCGTTGCATCCCTCTGGCGAAAGATTTCCTCCTAGCCAGTAGCATTTTCAAACTATAGGACATCATTTGTTCACCACAGAAAACCATGCTCATGCCAGAAACGTTGCCTGAGAAACCATCCCAGAAAGGGCGCTACACCGCTAGGGAAGAGAACCTACTAAAAAGTCAATCAATTGAGACTGAAGGGCAGAAGGGAGGAGACACACTTTCAAAGTCAAGGAGTTATGCGGGTCTAGAAGTCCCCAGGGCTAGAAATACACCCAGGCCCCACTAACTGATTCTAAGTCAATCTAAACTAAGCTTCTAGGGCTTTCGTTCTCAACCCAACTGAGCTTTTCTGTGCTAACCCCATCCTTAGGTTCCGATTTCCCCCCTTAGGTCAGCCTGCCCTAAAAGCTTGCAACCCTCCACACCAGCACTGCTAACCCACTGGGTGGGTGGTACCCACCCCTGAGAGAGTAAGTTTAGTGAAGTAAAATACGTGAGCTTCTGGCGTGCATAGAATAATGAGATCTGGACAGGGGTTTTTAACAACCGTTATGTCCAATGCTCATGCCCCCTGAGGTCCCTGAAAACCTTGTCATATCTAAGATTCGCTGTGGGTTTTTTTTTTTTCCACTTCACTCTTACTTCCAATATTGCCCCTCTCCTGTCTTTCCCCGTCTTTTTCATTGGGCCATAAAGATGGGAGAGAAAGACACCAGCTATCGCTAATAAGACCCACAAAGGGAAGGGCTGCATTCCCACCGCTATCGGTCCCTGTGGTTGTAAGGATGGGGGACGTCATCTCTCAGATTATCAAGTCACACAGCTGACTGTGGAAGCTCGGAGCATTCAAGGTACACAGTCCATTCACACTGGGACTCCCAGGAGGGAAGGAGAAATTCAGCGATATCTTCAAGTCTATCTAGGTAATGTCTCAGGAGGTCACCTCAATGTCATGAGAATCCAGACCACAATCTCTGCGGACTTCAAACACCCGCTGACTGGAAGCTAATCCTGGGACCCCTTCGCAAAGCGTCTCCCAAATCATTTTCCTTTTCACCCAATGCCAAGAGCTCCACTCAACCCTCTTTGAGGTGGAAAATGCTAATTACGAGGTGGTGCTTGCTTTTCCTTTCCAGTCGTGTGCCTTTATGTTTTAAGTATTTAAGAGGCGTAATCACCTAGTGTGTAGGTTAATTTCTTTCCGATATTGTAATTTATGCAACATTAATACTGGATGCCAGCTCCAATCTTCTTACTGCTTACACTCCGGGAGCCGACTGCATATTCTGCCAACTCCATTACATCATCCGAAAACCCAAACATTTCCCATTTTCAAATCACTCTCAACTATCAGGCATACTTACACATTCTCTCTTTCTCTCCCTAGCTCACACACACACACACACACACACACACACACAAGACTGGTACCCCTGAGAGCAGATGCTACCTCTGAGGTCAAAGTCTGCAAATGCACATAATTTCTGGAAGCTATTTCACTGCTGTGTTCGCTAAAGGATGCCTCCATCTCTGACCTTCCTTTTTTCCATTCAGACTGTTATATAACCTAGTGCCTGCGTGCAGGATGTGAGTGGAGTGTTTGGGCCCTACCTCCCCCCTCCCATTAAATCTCCTAAGAGGAAGGGACAGGGGTTTGTTCAAAGAGTGCGTGGGGGTGGCGCTCTAGGGGGCCAGGGGAAATGGGTCAGGAGGTCAGCTGTGCAAGATGCACCCGGCTCCTACTTGTCCCTCCCCTCTTTTCGCTGAGCTTACGGGGCTGGTGGTACCGAACGCCCTGGCGTTATATAATAAGCAGGAACAGCAAGTTTCGGATTTGCTAGTCGGTTCTGCAGCCTGCCACCCCTATCTCTCGCAAGAACACCTTCTGGCAAGAATGACACCTGAAGACGCTAATAACACACGGAAGGGGAGGGGCTAAGAAGGAGGGGTATCAGCACAAACCAGAAATCAGTGTGGCTTCCCAGATACTATGCTCCCCTTTCTTTAAAAAAAAAAAAAAAAGCCACAGAAACACATGAAGGGGATTTTCTCCAGTGTTTCTGATTAACCCTGTTACATAACCCACTCGCATTCCAAATCCACCGTCTCAGGGTCTAAATATACTCTTTGCAGTCCAAAGCTCTCCGCACCCGAACTCACCCAGCCGGCGGCAGGTCTGGCCCCCAGCCCTCTCCCCCGTGCTCCATGTCCCGGCCCTTGCTGCCCCCCTCCCACGCCACCCGCGGTTCGCTGCGGCCACTCTTCAGAAATCGCCTTTAATTAAATGTTTTTCGCGTGTGTCATCCTGATGGCTTTTACTGTACTCGAATTCCGTGAATGGGAAAGCGCCCGGACTGGGGGTGTGGCCAAGGTGGGGGGGGGGGGGGGTACTGTAAAACAGCCAGCACATGATCAGCCATGTTCCTACCTCCGACTAGGACGGCCGAGAGGTGGGGAGCGGCTCCGCGGCCCCGGCCTCCCCAGCCCACCCCGCCCGCCGCCCATCGCCGGTGCCCAGAGGAGGGGCGCGCGGGCCGGGGCGCAGCCCGGGTGCAGAGCGCCTGGTCCCCGGCTCGCGCGAGCCCGCGTCCTCCCTCCGAGTGCCGGGCGTGATTTATACATTATTTACAACAGTAATTAAAGCGGTAGCTTCCTCCCCTTCTTTGCAAACTCCAGGCGCATTCAAATAGTTCCCTACCCTCGGAGTGGGGGACAAAACCCACAGCAGGCTCCCACACCTTTAAGGGGAGTAAGCTCTTTGACAGCTTACTTTACCTAGGAAAACGCCAGGGGAAGCAACGGATCCCCTCCCTCCAACACAGACACACACACACACACACACACGCACGCACACACACACACACACAGAATGAAGTGTACAAATCGCCCAGGGAGGGAAAACCGCTCCAACTGTCCAACCACCATCCGACTCGCCCTGACCGTCCAGACTCTCCCAGACTCGCCGGGAACCTCCGCGGGGGGAGCGGGGCGCACTCCCCGGACAGGACTAAGTTTGGGTGCCCCTGGAGCTTTCTTTCTCCGCCGGGCGGCCCGGGTGGCCGCTGCCTCAGGGGCGCACACGCCCCCCGCCAGCCGTGGCGCGGGGCTCGCAGCCCGGGCTCCAAACTTGCGCAGCGCACAACTTGGCGAGCACCTCGCGCGCCCGCACCCCGCTCGCCGCCTCGGGCCTCTCCCCCCGGCCCCACACCCTTCGCCACGCTCCGGAAGAGGTGCCCACGTCGCCCCCAGGCCCCCCGGGGCGCCCCCTCTCCATCCGCGGGCCCCCTGCTCGCCCCGCCGTCCGCGCCCCCCTCCCCAAGCTCTAGGAAAACACACCCCCGACTCGGCGGCCGGGGCCGAAACTGTCAAAGAGGAGAAAAGGTGCAGGAGGAGGGTGGACACCAAAGAGATTTTTTGTTTTCCTTTTAAAAGGACACTGCCGCTTTAAAAGTTTCTTTCCCGGGCCCCCACTCCCCGAAGCTCCGTGTTTTGGGGGAGCGAATTTAATTTGGGCAGCGCGGCTCTCCTCCGGTCTTTGCAAAAATTTAAAAAAAAAAAAAAAAAA